>NC_081407.1:367188631-367497603 GCF_030272615.1 Cryptomeria japonica
ATCAGGAGGTGGAGGATGATGATCGGGTGGGGGTGGGGGTGGAGGATGGTGGGGGTGGAGGTGGTGCACCATGGGCAGGGTCATCTGTGGGGGGTTGCTCAGGCCTTGTTTCATTAAGCAAATCTTCTATATCAAACAAATCCATGTGATGATGTGTATGTAATTTGAGCTCTGCACACACACACACACACACACACACACACACACACACACACACACACACACACACACACACACACACACACACACACACACACACACACATGTACACATGATACATTTAATTAAAAATAAAATAAGAATTTAAAATCTAACTTTTGAAACTAAAACATGAATTTAAATTACAAATAATTTTAAAACATGTATAATCTACATATATATACATTGTAAACATATATATACATATACAAACTTTACAAACAGATAAATGATAAAAAATTACATGTGTACATATGAAATCAAGAACATGCATGGTTTTACATATAATATATATGATCATGTACATAAGAATTTAAAATTTAACATCTACATGAAAATGTTTATAATTAATCATCAAGTGACACACATGACTTAAGGGGATTGGCCTACAGTTAGGACACATGGCTTAAGGGGATCAAACTAGAAATAGGATAATTTTGGCTTAAGGGGATAGGCCTAAATAGGTCATAATTAAATTTTATAATTAATCGTTTAAGACACACGACTTAAAGAGATTGTCCTAACTAGGATAATTTCCTTAAGGGGGTAGGCCTAATTAGAATGTATGTTAATAGATTGGCTTAAGGGGTTTGGCTTAAGGGGATAGATTGAATGCATGTTAATAGGGGAATTGTCATAATAGTATGTTAAGAGGCCTGTATGGTTGTAAATATAGTTGATTTAATGTACTTAGAATAGGAATTTCAAATTCAACATCTACAAATTATAGGATGTATGTGGCTTAAGGGGACAAGCCTAAATTATAGGATGTATGTGCATTTCCTAATTACATGTGTCTTAAGGGGACATGGTCAAAATTAAATTACATTTGATCATAATTAAGTTTAATAAATTGAATATATAGTTAATAGGACCTATTTCATGCTATTTAATATATATGGCATTTAATAATATATATAGTTAATAGGTCTTAGTATGTCAAAAGGGGAATTGTCGTAATAGTATGTTAAGAGGCCCGTATGGTTGTAAATATAGTTAATTTAATGTACTTAGAATAGGAATTTCAAATTTAGCATCTACAAATTATAGGATGTATGTGGCTTAAGGGGACAAGCCTAAATTATAGGATGTACATGCATTTCCTAATTACACGTGTCTGAAGGGGACATGGTCGAAATTAAATTACATTTGATCATAATTAAGTTTAATAAATTGAATATATAGTTAATAGGACCTATTTCATGCTAGTTAATATATATGGCATTTAATAATATATATAGTTAATAGGTCCTAGTATGTCAAAAGGGGAATTGTCGTAATAGTATGTTAAGAGGCCCGTATGGTTGTAAATACTTGATTTAATGTACTTAGAATAGGAATTTCAAATTTAGCATCTACAAATTATAGGATGTATGTTGCTTAAGGGGACAGGCATAAATTATAGGATGTATGTGGCTTAAGGGGATAGGCCTAGAAATTATAGGATGTACGTGCAACATTTCCTAATTACATGTGTCTTAAGGGGACATGGTCAAAATTAAATTACATTTGATCATAATTAAGTTTAATAAATTGAATATATAGTTAATAGGACCTATTACATGCTATTTAAGAGGCTCGTATGGTTGTAATTAGTTAATTTCATGTAAGTTTAGAATAGGAATTTCAAATTTAGCATCTATAAATTTTGTAATTAATCATTTAAGACACATGACTTAAACGGATTGGGCTAATTAGGATGTATGTGGCTTAAGATGATAGGCCTAATTAGGATGTATGTGGATTAATACCATTTGCCTAGATTATAGGATGTATGTGGCAAGTAAAGGAAATCAAGATTTACTTTAAATATAGGACACACATGTGGCTTAAGGGGATCATTTTATAAGGTCCTAGTATATACATATAGTTAATAGGTCCTAGTATACATTTTAAAATGTCCTAGTATACATATAGTTTATAGGTCTAGTATACATATAGTTAAGGGGATCATTTTATAAGAAGATTTACTTTAAATATAGTTAATAAGTCCTAGTATACATTAAAATAGGTAAGATTGTAATAGTATGTTTTAAGAGGGTTATAGTCGTAATTAGTTAATTAGTTAATTTCATGTACTTAAGACACCTGACTTAAGGGGATGGATGTATGTACACAATATAGGATCTCTCTTATGTGGTCAAATTGAGTCATAAGGGGTACATGTTATGTACATAAATGTTAAAAAATAGGCATGTGTGTGATGGGCCTCTAGGACCACATTGTGTTGTAAGGGGTCATGCATGTGATCTAATGCATGTGTGACCCCTTAGGACCACATATGATCCCTTTTAACATCATATACTTAGTGTATGCAATATACACCAACTACTAGGATGGTAAAAGGGGTCATATGTGGTCCTAAGGGGTCACACATGTGTTCTTGTTAGATTTTGCCAAGATCAAGAGGTTAATGAAATGTACAAAATAGAGACACAATATAGGACAAGAATAAACTGTATTCTCATCAATAGAAAATGATCAATAGTTACATACAATGAATAGAGGCCTGCTTATATATTCAAGGCCATATGGATGTATGAGCACACAAATATGACATGTGGCTCAATAAGAAACAAGGGTAGGTAGGAAATAGGTGTGGGTAGGTAGGAGAAATAATATAATATTCCACATGAGGTGGATCACCCACCGAAGGTGGAATTATCACTCCACTATAAGTGGATATGATAGTGTAATAACAAGATCAACACCATAAAAGGTGGAATTTCTCCTACACACACTATCCCAATGTGGCACAAACACCCAAGTGTCTCATATCCAAACTATTATGAAATGCATTATCCTAAGTAAACTTAAGTAAGTGTAATAATATCCATAATGAATAATTATTTACACCAACACCCCCCCTTAAGTGCAACTTAGGGGAATGCACTTAAGTCTACAATGCAACTAAGCAATGCAAGATGGGTCCCAACTACAAGGCCATGTTAGGTACCCATGAACAAATGCAAATGCATGCAAACCAATGCAATGAAAACTCTCACAAAGTGGGGAAAGAGAGAAAAACCCAATGGGAAAAAACCCTCCCCCAAAAGAGAGATGAAAGCTATACAAAAACTCTCAAAGAAGAATGTGAGGAACAAAACCCCATGTGAGGAAAAAGTCCCCCCCATATGAGAGAAGAAGAGAAGTCAAACTGTGACCCCCCCTCAATGGAGAATCTGCACCAATGATAGAAGCTCGATGTATGAAGAAACTACTCCACGAACGTCGAACAACATTCCTCCCCTTAGGAAGAAACAAAACCAAAGGTGTATCCATGAAGTCTCCCCAATCATGAAGGGAAGATGTATGAAGAAAACTCATGATGAAAGGAATCTCTAAAAACTGCTCAAGTGTCCCCATGTCGATGTTGAAAGATACCCCTTCCAAAGGTGGTAAACTGTGCCACACTGCTGAAAAAGGCACTCCAAGATCTAGTGGAGATGGATGTAGAACATGTCCCAAAGACTCATGTGTCTCCTCAAAAAATAAAGAGACCTCCTCCAACTGCTGTACATAAGTATCCACAATCATGTCAACCTCGAAAGAATGATCATGTAGAGAATGAACAAGAGGGTCAGAGTGTTCCCTCGCAACAATCGAAGAAGGATCATCTTCATCAAAGAGAAGATGAATGTCATCAATGATGTCTCCCAAATCTACAATGTAGGATTCCATAAACAAACCTGTAATATCTGTCAAGTAATCATCCCATGAATCTGAAGCTGGAAGACAATGAATATCCTACTGCACTGAATCACATGAAGGCAAAACTGTCGCACTATCTGCATCATCAGGTGCAATAGGTGATGTGATATCAATATGAGGAGATGAAATACAAGACTTAAGAACAGGGTTACATGTGAGAATCCCCATGTTCAAGTGTCCAAAGTTCTCCTCAAAATTTGAACCATCACAATAAGTGTGATCATCATGTGTAGAATCATCAAATGTGAAATCATCATCATCAACAAAATCTGAAAAGGAGTATAACTGAGATGCATGATCAACCACCCCAGTTGCAATGATAGCTCTAGTCTCCATGTCTCTAATGAAAACTGAGTCAAGTGTGAACTCCACAACTCTCTTAGTTGCGCCATGTGTGATTTGATAGATAGAAAGGAGATTTTTTGTCAAGTGGGGTACACACAACACATCATTGAAGGAGTTATCCCCAATGTCAATAGATCCTTTCCCAATCACATCCATGTATGTATGATTGCCCATCAAAATCTGTGGCATGGTGCAAGGCTCAAATGTAGAGAACATAGACTGCGAAGATGCCATATGATGAGAAGCCCCTGAATCTAGAAGCCATCTCTCTGAATCATGACTGATAGTAGCACATAGAGCTTTTCCTTTTCTTGTTCCAAAAGAGTGAGTCTTTCCACTTGTAGAAGCCATGAATGCTTGCCCTTTTCCTTTTGAATGTGAGGAAGTGGAAGTTGATGAATCATCCTTCTTGTAGACTTTAGGCAAATCAATGTTATGCTTTTTGATGATATGTGTGAGCTCATCAATCTTTTTAGAATGGCAACAATGCTCCTCATGACCAATCTTTTTACAATAAGCACAAGTAGGTCTCTCCCTCTTTGGTGAATTATCTCTCTTGGAAGAGAATGAATCTCCTTGTTGTGGAGAAGATGGTGCTTTTTCCTTAGGCTTTGATTGCCATTTCTTCTTGTTTGAGTTGTCCTTTCCTTGATTTCCTTTGTTCCCTTGATTTGCCACTAATGCTTGAGACTTAGAAGCCTTAAGAATGCCCATGCTTATCAACTTAGTTTGTTCCATCATCAACATTTCATTGAAAGCATCAAATGTAGGCATTTTGTAGCTTGAACCCATTGTCATCCTATGGGTTTGGAAACTAGAAACAAATGCTGTATATTCTTGTGGAAGCTTCCCTATCAAGTTGAATATCAATTGAGTATCCTTCTTATCAATGCCACAATCTTTGAGTTGTGCCCTCAACTCATTTGCCTTAGTGACATAATCTTGTATAGTATCAAAGTTCTTGGGATCCAACATGGCGAGATCACTATCAATTTGATATCCCCTAATCTCATCAACTTGACCATACAAGTCTTGAAACTTTTGCCAAGCATCCTTGATTAGAGTACATTTCTCAATATGAAAAATGAGATCCTTTGATACATATTTTCTTAAGGTACCAATTTCCATGATATTTTTAGTGAGCCAATCTAAGTGACCAACTGGATCAACCTTAGGATCAGCTAGAGCGACAATAGTTCCATCAATGTAATGAGTGAGTCCTTTTTCCATACTCCATGCATCAATTTTCCAAGTAGCATAATTATGTGGAGTTAAGAGAGGAAATTTAGAAGAACCCATAGCAGCAAAAAAGAAGGAACACAAGAGCACAAAAGCACAAGAGACACCCTCCAAATTCAATCAATCAAAGTACCCCCCCTAAAGTGATGATTTTGGCACTTTATACTTAGTGTGATTACAATGAGCCACTTGCAAAACAAGGCAAAGTGGACTTATGATGCAAATTTTACAACTTTTCAAATGAGATACAAGAGACTTCAATCAATAGTGCAATGAATCTAACTGAGATTCAAGCAAATATACAAGTACCAAGAGAGCCAAAAATGGCCAAGATCTGAAAGTACAATTTATACTTACAATGGCATCAATCTGATAGCATCATGTGAAAGTAGACAAAAAAATAAGCCCTTTAAAAAAAAATGGCACCTAAAAAGGAGGTCGGATGACCCCAAACGAAGCCTCTGAAGTTGTTAAAACTGGGATTACTCAGGTACAGTCACCAAAAACTGCATTTTCTAAAAAATCCATGCATCAAAATCAAAAAATTTCTTCACCACTATGGAGAGCACGAAATTTTAGCCCATTTCAAAAAAAATTACACCCAAAAAGGAGCAAAAATGAGCAAGTTATGGCCATTTGAAGTTGAACTACAAAATCAAAAATGCAAATGAGAGGGGGGTCCAAAAATTTTCAAACCCTGCTGATGTGGCACTAACATCAGCAATTCACTAGGTTAAATTTGATGGTCGTATGACCATCACAAAAACTTTTCCCTCTGCTGACTGGGCGTCTGTACTGTATGGACAGGATGACTGTGTAATCCGTACTGTACGGAATTGCTGACTGTGCAGGCTGATGTGGCGTCCGTATGGATAATTCGTGCACAGTTTGTACCTGTGGGCCAGTGGCTACCTACCACGTGGCGGGCGCAGGTCCACCGGTCTCGTTGACTATCGATGGAAGGAAGCGGCTGGGAACTGTTGCCGCCGGGTCTCGGTCTGCGGGAGCCAGCGCCGGTGGTGGTGCTAGGAGGAGAGGCACTTGGGGAGGAGCTTGGGTGGCCGGCGGTAGCGTGGGTGCGGGCGGCGGTCTTCGGTGGCAGAACGTAGCGAGCGGAGCGTCGGGGGAGCTGTGCACTACGGCGGCAGTGTGGACGACAGGGAGGACGCGGCTGCGGGCTCGGACGACGGCGGCGGGTGCGGGGTTCGGAGCTCGCTGCAGTAGGTACTGTGCGGTATGAGCGGCGCAGATCTGCAATGCACAGGTACGTTCGGCACGGGGGGGGTCTGTGGACCCCCCAAAAACTTTGTTTTTTTATGAATTTTTTATTTTTATTTTTGATTTTTTTTTATTTTTAATTTTTCAAACAATTTTCAGAAAAATGAATTTTTTTTTTTTTCGAAAAATATAATAAAAATTTTGAAAATCCGTACGATACAAGCAAAACTGGAGAAAATTTTTTTCTCACCAAAATAGGCCAACTTTATAACCAAAATTCATGGAAACGGCCTTCTGGACGCAATGGCGAGGTCGGATTTGGTCTAGGACGCCTCCAAAAGATGCTGCTCCTCAGATCTACCTCTTGATGTCGCAATAATGCCTCTTCAAGACGAGTCAATGAAGCCCCAATGGCTCTGATACCATGTTAGATTTTGCCAAGATCAAGAGGTCAATGAAATGTACAAAATAGAGACACAATATAGGACAAGAATAAATTGTATTCTCATCAATAGAAAATGATCAATAGTTACATACAATGAATAGAGGCCTGCTTATATATTCAAGGCCATATGGATGTATGAGCACACAAATATGATATGTGGCTCAATAAGAAACAAGGGTAGGTAGGAAATAGGTGTGGGTAGGTAGGAGAAATAATATAATATTCCACATGAGGTGGATCACCCACCGAAGGTGGAATTATCACTCCACTATAAGTGGATATGATAGTGTAATAACAAGATCAACACCATAAAAGGTGGAATTTCTCCTACACACACTATCCCAATGTGGCACAAACACCCAAGTGTCTCATATCCAAACTATTATGAAATGCATTATCCTAAGTAAACTTAAGTAAGTGTAATAATATCCATGATGAATAATTATTTACACCAATAGTTCTAACACATGTGTGACCCCTTAGGACCAGATTATGACCTATTAGAACAAAATGTGGTCCTAGTAAAGGCTTGTCACACACATACACGCATTATAACTCAAGGTATAATATAGACATGGCTCAAACTAAATTATAGGACAAATGTGGCTTAAAAGGGGAATGAATTTGAAAATAGGAGATGGCTTAAGGGGATACACACATGTTTTCTACAATGTACATGTGCAACCCCATGGGATCATGCATAGTGTCCTAAGGGGTCATGTATGTGGTCCTAAGGGGTCACACATGTACATTAGAATATGCATACATGACCCCTTTGGACATTATCGCTGATCCTATGGGGTCATATGTGGTCGTAAGGGGTTGGACGTGATATAATCCTATTGGTCATAGGGGGTATGTTGTATACAATTTAAAGATGTTTTAAATAGTTTCATTTTTGTTGTAATTTTTTGGTTTTGGTTTTCATTTTCATTTTTGTTTTGATCTTGTAAACTAAATGTTGTGGTTTTGATTTTTTTTTGGGTTTTCGTTTCTTTAAAAAAAAATCCTAATCTAATCAATTCATTAAAAAAATTCAAACTAAATTTAACTAATTTTTAAAATAAAACATATTTTTCTAATTAAAATAAAATTATTGAACTAAAACACATTTTTTTCTAACAAAAAAAATAAATTTAAAACTAAAAATTATTGAACTAAAACACATTTTTTTCTAACAAAAAAAATAAATTTAAAACTAAAAATTATTAACAAAAAAACCATTTTTTAAACTAAAAATCTAATTTTTCAACTAAAAAATTAATCTAAACATGAATTATTGAATAAAAATGGGTGTTGGGCATACCTGGAAGACTAGAAGGCAGGTTGTTGGCAATTCCTGTGAGGGATCCAGACCTTGAATCAGGATCCCGTATGACAAAATTGAACCGCATTTCGTTAATTTTTTATATATATATTTGAAACGGGATCCTGTGTTGAAATGAAATGGGATCGTTTCATTTCAACATGGGATCCCATTTCGTTTTCAACACGGGATCCCGTTTGGAGCTCTAGGCACGGGATCCCGTTTGATTTTAGGCTCGGGATGCCGAGAGCCAACGGGATCCCGATTCGTCTCCTATTCTTTCTGCCCGATTTTGACTTTTTAACTAAGTCCAAAACTTCCACATTAAGTGGACACAACTTCTTGCACTTACCCAATGTGGATATAGGTTAAAGGTAAAATATAAAAGAAATTAAATAAGTGGATCAATAGATATCTGTCGCTTGCTGGCATAGTGCACGTTTGTCAAAAGATTCTATCTTTCATACAACATTTACTATTCATCTGTCTGGATGTTTTGTAACTATTAGAGACTTGAAATCTAGAAAGTTATAAGGAAGTTCTTATGGTTTGATGAAAAAGGAAACAATATAATACATTTGGTTAAATGGGGTTGGTGTCATATTGAGAAGATATGAGTAGGGCTTGAACTAAAGGATTTGACACTCCATGGGATTGCACTTGCTGTAAAATGTATCTTTCAAGCGTTTGAAGGTAGTGAACCATGGAAAGTCTTGGTCAGAAGCAACATTATGAGGGTTGTACCTAAGGGGGATAAATCTTGGAAGTCTTTACCCTTTTGTGACCTGGTGGCAGGAGGTTTCCCAGTCTCAGTACAAATTTCACACGTTTTTAAATCTATCTGGAGGGTCTGGGAAATAGTTAGACCATTCATCACCAATAGTAGGGCCAACAACAATGACCACATTCATAGAGAGAGATCTATCTGGTGGAACCTTTTCCACTCCTCCAAACCTCTTGCACTTACACAAGGCTATTTTTCCAGAGCATGGGCTAACAAAGGTATTTGTTTCTTTAAAGACAATATTAATAGTGATATGGTTATGAGTTGGGAAGCACTTAGTGTTAAGTATGATCTTCCGGCTTCCCAAAAAGGAACTTGAAATATGGTTAAAAATGCTTGTGTTGTTTTTCAGTTGCCTAAAAATTGTAATGTGGATAATAACAGATTTACTACTTATAAATGGAATAATGATATCTTTATTTCTAATGTTAAGTCTATCATTGTTTATAATACTCTCTCTTATAATGAGTCTATTATCAATCATGCTAATACTTTGTGGTATGCAGATTTATCTTTAAATTAGTGGCAGAAAGTATTCACGAGATTATGGAACAATCCTATTGTTCCTAAGAAAAAATATTTTAAATGGCTGATGTTAATTAACAGGCTTCCTTTTAGGAAAGATCAATTCAATATTGATATGTGCAATATATGTAGAGTGCCGAATCTATTAGCCACATCTTCTTTGAGTGCATTATTACTAAATAAATCTGGTTGATGTTTGGTATTTCTATTTCTAACCAGGTTAATATTATGGAAGTTCTTATTGGTTGCATCCATGGTTTGAAAAAAGATACTAATCTATTTTGGCATATTCTTTCTACTCATATCTTATGGTACATTTGGAAAATTAGAAATGAAGATAAATTCCAAGGTAAAACTAGGGCCCTTACTGAGTCATTTTGTGGACTCACTCTTCATTACATTATTTTGCAGGTCTCTGTAACTATGACAATAGAGAAGAATAAATTTCTATGGTTTTTCAAAGATGGTGATGCTACTATGTTCATATATGAGCTAGAGAATGGATTTGAATGGAGGCAGGTTGCACGAGACCACACCTCTGTTGCCATTGCAATGGATAATCTTGTTGCTAAGATTCAAAAATCTAGAAACCCAACAATGGAACAGATCCATATTTTGACTCACCCGCATGAGGGAAGGAAGACAATCTGGATGGAAGGCCCTTTGGGGTGGACAACTTGAATGGAGCCCTGTCAGGATCATCTTCATGAGTGTTGAGATGTTGTTTGGTTCCTTTGGTTCAAACATGAACATTATCTATGTATACTATTTTTGCTTGGACACATCATAGAATAGGCTATGTATAGAATTATGTTTTTTATAGTGTGCATGTAGAACTATTAGTAGTCATTGATCAAATCTTTGTAGGTTAGGATTGTTGGTTTTGAGGTATGACCTCATGTTATTGCTGAAGCTATACTTTTTGTAAGTTTACTCTCTATATTTAATATAAAAAAAATTATTCATCCAAATTAGAAAATAAATATATCATCTTGACATAGATTCCTTTCTCTACTACATCATATTTTTTTCAATTTTTTTTTCAAAATTTAAGTATTTTTTCTTGACAAGATAATCAACCTTATATTTTAGTGTTGATGACCTACTTTCAATAAAAATAAAATATAAAATATAAAAAACTAATTAAAATATTAAAACATATATATTTTGGAAAATCCACTTATAGATCAATAAAAGGGTATTTTTACATTTTTTAAAAAATATTATTTATAAGAGTGGGAGTTGTTGAAACATAGTTTTTTTATTTTATTTATTTATTTTTGGAACTTAGACTCAAAGTGGTATAAAGTATATATTTAGTAGACACTTCCAATTAGAAAAGTTGTGGTCCATATATAACTTAGCTATAATGAATCTATATAGACCATATGTTTGACTAAAATTAATTTTTAGTTCGAATTAGTTAAATTCACTCGTGCTGATAAGTTAGCTTGAAACGTGACACAGTTTTGTGCTTTTACCCAGTTCCTTGGAGTGCATTGCTTGCACAAGGGATTTCGGAACCCATATAGCTTTTGAATTTCCTTTATTTTTCCCAGTGGGCGTTTGTGGCCTTTTGGACATTTCTTTTTCCTTTTGGATCATGTTTTGCTTTGTTTTGACTTGTCAATTAGATTGGACATGTTGATCCTTGAATACATGTGGATTTTTGGACTTATGACTTTTATTCTTGGCATCCAAATTGCTTGGAGGGAGAAAGGAATGTATGGATAGATAGGAATGATATGGAGGTCTTTTGGATGGATGGAAGGTGCTCAAGGATGTGTGCCTTTGTTGACCTTGAATAGGGGATGCAACGATATAAGGACCTAAAATAGATGGAAGGGATGAAGGAGAGGGGATATGTTTGGAATTTGATGGAGGAATACCAATGTCTTGAGAGTAGGCTATGTAGGCATGACTATTAATATTTTATTTGATATTGAGGGGTTCTTTCTCATGAAGGTCTACCCCTTTGCCTTTATGAATATCTTGACTTGTAGGATACTCTTTGCTTTGGGAAGAAGACGCAAGTCCATTATGAGGTGGATATAATATGAGAGAAATAATGAGATCATGAAGTGAATTGGAATGGACCAAAGTGGAGAAACCTATACTACATATAGGGGGTTCATGAACATCTTGCACCAACATTTTAGAATCACGAGAGGGATCCGAATCATGAGGGGGACTAGAATCAATGACAAGATCTTCATGAGATGGAATAGAAGGAATAATGGGATCATCAAAAGAAATGAGATCTTGGAGTGTATATGGAGGATCAGGACATGAAGATGGAGGAACAAGGAGATCTTGTGGAGGACATGAAGCTAAAATGATACTTTGATCTTGACAAGGAGGAAGATCATTAAATTCCTCTTTAAAATTTCTCTGCTCTTGACTTTCAATGGGATCATCGGAAAGGATGGAAGGGGTATCTTGATCTTGCTTAGGAAGTGAAATGTCAATGATATTTAAAAGGACATTGTGTTCATGACTTTGAAGGGGATCATTTGGGATAGGATGGACTAGGACATCTTGATCTTTCTTAGGGAATGGAGTGTGAATAGGATGGACAAGAATAGGGGAATCGTCATGAGTGTTTGGGAAGATGGGATCCTATTCAACAATTGGATGGAATGGTAAGGTTTTAGGATCTTGATCTTTGTGCTTTGAAGCATCCTCTTGACATAGGGTTGGACACTGAATATGCATGTGGGATTCTGGCAAGGAATCAATACTTTGACATGAGGGAGATGGACTTTAAATGGGACTCTCTAAAAGAGAAGCATCTAGTGGCATTAAATATTGTATTTCCAAATAGTACAAGGGATTTGTATAAAGACATAGATTAGCATGTATTTCTGGTGCAGACAACCCTTGGGAGGATGCATTATTTGATGTATCATTTGATGAGAATAATATGGAAGGTTCTTGTAATTTTAAAAGGTGTAGGAATAGATGCCTCTCGAGAGTTAATTTTCTTATGGGGGGATGAGCCATTGCTAGACATAGGTGCATGATTTTGATCTTTCTCAAAAAAATCACTTAGGACTCTCTTTAAGAGCTTTGTAATAAAGACACCTTTCTTTGGAGACACATTTAAATCCTTGTGAGGTTTTGACATGATTGGGTTTGTATTTTGAACTTGTTTGAAGGTGATTTGGTTTTGTTTTGGTTTTATGTTTTGGTTTTGAATTGGGTTTTGGTTGAATTGATTTGACATGTTTGAAATTTGGTTTGGTGTGAGTTGCAACTTTTGTTTTTGAATTTGTGATTGTAGTTGTTGATACTGATTTTATTGTTGATACTTGACAGTTGGTTGGACAAATTCTTGTCATTGTGTATTTGGTTGAACATATTGTTTAATTTCCGCCATTTTTTGTGTTGGTTGGATATGTTGAACCATTGTCTACGTTGGTTGGAAATGTTGGACCATTGGTTGTGTATGTTGGATCATTGATTGTTGTTGGATCATTGGTTGTGTATGTTGGATGATTGGTTATTGTTAGATAATTGGCTATGTTGGTTTGAAATGTTGGACCATTGGTTATTGATTCATCATTTGATTGAATGGAGTTTGATCAAATAAAGTTTGACTTGGGATTTGGCTGAACAAGGTTTGATTTGGGGCTTGGTTCAAGTTTGTGCTCGTTGCTTGAAATTATTTCATCATCTCTATTTGTGCAAGGAGAGATGGTATATCTGATTGCTCGATGAGAGATTTTAGATCAATGGGCTCAATATTTGGATTTGGACCTTGAATTTTTTGAAATAGTTTAGACGTTTGGGACCTAATCTTTTCATGGTTTTTCACTTTTTGTTCCAAGATCTCTTTTTCTTGAGTTAGTTTTTCCTCTAATTGTTGTATTTAGACACTTATTTTGTCATAAAAAATTTAATCAATGTTTCCTTTTTGTTGGGTTGGATAGAATTGTGATCTCCTTGGATCAAAACTTGATTGCATTGTGTTATTCATTGGACCAATCATTGGTTGATATGTCAAAATTTGTTGCATCATAAGATCTTGGAATCTTTTTTCAATGGACATGTCACTATGCAATGTTTTTGGGATTTTTGATTTTTTAAAATGATAATGATATGAAAAAGTGAAATGATAATGAAACTTATGTTTTTGTTGTTTTGGATTTTTTGGGATGACAAGGGTATGCAACTAAGTGCAACCTAGATGATTGACAATGTAACTTATGTTTTTGGTCTTTTGAACTTTTTTTGGAATGACAAGGGTATGCAATTAAATGCAACCTAGATCATTGACAATGAAACTTAAGTTTTTGGTCTTTTAAACTTTGAAATGACAATGATATGCAACTAAATGCAACCTTAACAAATGATAATGTAAACTAGGGTGAAAGTGCAACCTATATTTTTTGTTGTTTTAAAGATTTGGACAAACTTTAAAATGCAACCCTAAAGATGTGACCCTTAGGAAATTGAAATGAAGTCAAGACCTTACAAGGCTAAAAGGAAAAAAGGACCAAATGATAATAAGACAAATGACAATGTCGCAGCTATATGCTTGGATACTAAGCTAGGTTTGACAAAATGATGTTGACAAGAAGATAAATTTTGGACAAGGTCAAGACTCCCTAAAAATAACTTAGGGTTTAACCTAAAGATTTGAATTTTGAAGTTTGACAAAATTAAATTTTGAGACTATTACGCAAAAGGAAAATGATTGTGATAAGGACCTGAGGATATGATATGAATATGATATGGTCTCAAGATATGATATGATATTGCAAAATGATATGAAGCAAGTATATGAATGCAAATGTTTGACAATGTCAACCTAAATAAAGACCTACGGTTTGAAGTATACAATGATAAAAACCAACAGTATATGTGAGGACCAATGACTTTGGAAACACAAAGTGCAACCTAAGCCAAGACATAATTTTGGGATGATGATAATTTAGTGAAGACTTAGGAAAATGATTTTAAATCTAAGTGCAAAATGAGGACACTACAAATGAAATGGACTAAAATGAAGAGTAATGATTATGTCCTAAGACCTAAATTTGGACTATGCAAAGTCTAACCCTAAGTGACATGTATTTTGAGACAAGGATTTCCAATGTTTTGACAAGCCATGTTTGAATGTTGGATGAATACTTGGACAAGATTTTGGACCTTTGTTTGAAACTTTTTTTGAATTTGGTTTGGAGAATGTTTGGACTTGTTTGAAAATGACTTTTTGTGACTCTTGTGGTTTTTATTCAACTTTTGGAAAACATAGAAGACAAAATGTTTGTTGGACTTTGACCCAAAATAATAATTCACCTCTCAACATTTCCTAAGGCTCGCAAAGACAATATCTATTGATTCCTCTTACCATAAAATACCACATTCAATGAGATAGTTAGAAGCTTGGTAGCACTGGCTCCCCTCCATGACACTCACTTCTATGAGCATACCAAGCTTCAAATTCAAGGGGCATCACTTCCCAAGAATTTACTATCTCTAATTGAGGGGTACATGAGTGGTTTCTTCGGCATGCGCGTATGATGTAACACTTGAGTCAACAACTAGAGGAATTTTGGTCTCTAAACACAAGAGGTTTTAGTCAAGGCATCCATTTGGGTGGGTATAGATCCGGCAAATTTAATCATCGCTATGTCATTACAACACCCATTTCTTATAAATTTAATTACAAACACAATTATTTAGAGTGGTTTGGAAGAGCTTGGCCTTAGCCCATCACCACTTTGGGTCATTCACTCTCACCAATGCCTAGACGAAGTGCTAGACAAATCTAGAGGTAGACCCACTTCTGAGGGTAAAAACACATAAGGAAAATGAAAGAAAACATAATATACCTGGTATTCATTAACCTTGAGAAAAATTGAAGTGTGCAACTATTCTAAAAATCACAAGCACTAAGTTTCGATAAGATTCTTTGACTGTGTTTTGCACCAAATGCATTAGTAATTTGCACTTTATACTTTGACTTGTGTTTTCCTCAAAGCTATCAACAATGTTAGAGTTTCAAGAACTATAAATCACCATAAAAATTTATCCACCAACATTGTGATTATTTGACCTCTTAGATTAATCAATGTGAAACTTGTCCAATTTACCACCCTAGATTAATCTAGATGATTTTTTTTTAATGCAAGATTAATTTACCAATCTAAATTATTCTAGATGAAGGTTGCATGACTGCAAGATTAATTTACCATCCTAGATTAGTCTAAATGAAAGTTGTATGTATGCAAGATTAATTCACTATCCTAAATTAGTCTATGTGAAAGTTGCATGAATGCAAGATTAATTCACCAACTTAAATTAATCTATGTGAAAGTTGCATGTATGCAAGATTAATTCACCATCTGAAATTAGTCTATGTGAAATTTGCATGAATATAAGATTAATTCACCAACCTAAATTAGTCTATGTGAAAGTTGCATGAATGCAAGATTAATTCACCAACCTAAATTAATCTATGTGAAATTTGCATGAATGCATGATTAATTCACAATCCTAAATTAGTCTATGTGAAAGTTGCATGAATATTCTTGAATTTTTTTTCTTTTTAGAACAACAAAATTAAAAACACCATAACTTTCTTAATTCTTAACCAAATTACAAACCATAAAATGATCTAGAAAGGTAAGAACGAGATCTAATAAACCCATAAATTGTCTGATTTAATTCTACAAGGAAATTATTACGTGATCAAATTATTATGATGGTTTTAGAAGAAAAATTTGCAATTTCTCCACGAAAAATCTGCAGCTTCAAAAAACTTAAAAAATAAAATTTAGATCCAAGCATGTTCACATCGGGTTCACTAGAAAATGTGAGGTAGGAAAATAGAAAACATCAAAGAAATATGATATTAGGCAACCACACACCTAAATTGCAATGAAAATAGATCCTATCAACATTCAATAAAGGAATAAAAGCATAACATCAAATGATAATGCAAACCAAAGTGCAGATGTTGCCTCCATTGACCTCCAATGTTTCTCTTTTTCCTCCAAAGATGTTGTGGATCTCACCTACAAGTGCAAAAGTGAGCAAAAAACAAGATAATTGTTATTGAAATTGACAACGTGAGGATATTCGAGATGTGGTTGTTAAAAATGAGCAATGAGAGCTCAATTTATAGAAAAATTGTGGATCTATTGGATGGCTAAGATTGATTCGAGACTAAAAATAATCAATGAACAAGATTGAGTGCACAAAAAAGTTGCCATTCAGGGAAGGACGAAGATAGAAGAAAGCAAATGTGAAGATATTATGAGAATAAATAATTAAATCTTTAATTATCTTCTCATAAATATAAAATTAGCAAGTTGAAAATATCAGGAAGATTTTAATAATTAAAAATTATTAAATATCATTATTCAAAAAGACAAATACAAGAATTGAAAAATATATTAAATATCCTCTCACAAAAAATAGATTTTTGAAGATGCATACCTCATTTTTGAATTTAAAAATTAAGATTAATGAGATATTTCCAAAAAGATTGATTTTTGAAAATCAAGGAAAGATATTAGTTTCCAAATTTGAAAATTAGGAGGATTTTATGAAAATACTTAATAATTAAGAATTATTAAATATTTCGATATAAGAGGATAAAATAGAAGAATAAAAAATTAAGAAAAGAAGGAAATAAAGATGAATTAATAAATAAAATTGATTAATTATCCTTATTTTGGAGGAAGATAAATATGATAAATTAATAAAAATGATTTATTAATTTATTGCTCATATTTATGAATTAGTTAATTAAATAAAATGAATTTATTTAATTAATGGACAAAGGGGACAAATAAATAAATTATGAAATTTATTTATTTAGGACTTAGAAGAATTGTTAGTAAAAGGGGGGTTTAATTAATTAATTAAACCTAAGAGGCACCATGCACATGATATGTTAAAAAATAGGAGACACAGATGTTGACCATTTTTTAGTGTCTATAGATTGTATTCAGAGAATCCATCTTTAAGTGACAACATTGCGTGGCTAGCTGTGAGATCATTAATTAGATCAATGTTTGGCAATGAGAAGTCATCTTTATGACAAGATTTGTTAATATATCAAAATGTTATTGTAATGTGAAAAATTTGATTTAGTGATTTGCAACATAGAAGGGAGAAATCGCTAAATCAATTTTCACTTGGCAAACATTACATTCAAAAGAGGGTTAGAATTAACTAGATTCAGTCACAAATCAAATAAGGACTGGATACTAAACATATTGAATTTATTTTGATTTCCTCTTTTGTAAGTTGAAATGCTGAAAATAGGTAAAGTATTGAAAAATAAAGGTAAAAATAAGAAAATAGTGAGCTACAGATGCATGATTTTCGCATGCACCTGGATCTGAGTAGTATAAGACGAGTCAGATTTGACCCTCCAAAAAAGCTCCAAAGAAGCTAAGACCATGATGCGACACCATGCTCCAAATGTTTTGCACACCAAAAAGGGTTGATTCATCTCTGTGAATAAAGCTTATTATGTAGAGTACAACTTTGTACTTGTTTCCTCCACACATAAAGAAGGGGAAAAAGGTTGGGAATAGGGTTTTTCCTAACACAAACCTTGGTTTTGAATCAACCTTGAAGGAAATATTGAAAAAACTTGAAATAAATGATGGAAAGGTATACCTCAGATCTACAATGAGTGATGATGATGAAAAAACCCTAACACACACATGCTTGCAAATGAATGATGTAATGTTTCTCCACAATTGATTGATGAAGAATATACAACCTTGGAGACCCTTAGAAATGCTTGATGATGAATACTCCTAAGCTTGAATTCTTAATTACTTGAATGTATTTTTCCTTATGTTCACCTATCTCCTTGTCTTCTTGTGTATATCCAAATGAGAGGGGAAGACCTCCTTATATACTTGCCCATCGTCAAACATATTGATTTTTTGATATAGACCGACATGGAGAGGGGGTTCCCACCCAAAATTTGGATCTAGGGAAAAGGGTTTAAATTATGGCCCACAAAAGGAGGACCATGGCGTGGTGCCATGGTCCCAGTGAGGACCAGAGTGCCATGACCTTGTCCTACACCATATTTGGGCCAAGGTTAAGGTTCTATGCAAGGTGAAATGATATAATATAAACATTGTTGCATGGTAGAGGTATAAATAGGTCTAGATCAAGCGTAAGGATGAGAACACTAAAGCGAGGGCCCCAAATGTGGTCAAAATTGTAAAGGGTGCAATTTTTGGATGCTACATTTAGCCCCCACTTTAGCAAGAGTATGAGCTTACACAAATACTCATGGTAAAGTAGAAGAAATAGGAAGAAGATGAGGAATGTGGAGCAAAATCATAAGGAGTATAACATATCACTAATTTTGAGGAACCAAGCACCCAATATTAGGATCTTAACTCACTCAAGAATATGAAAGGGAACTCAAAAATATGACAAAAATAAAAAGGCAAACAAAGACAAAAAGACACAATAAAAAGTTAAAGACCAAAACAAGACTTCAAGTCAGCTAGGTGAAGGGACCTCGATATCAATTTGTCTCAACAACTAATATCCTTCTTGAAAAATGCCATCTCATGAACACTAGCGATCACATAAAAGAGTAAAGAACACATCATTCATGAACTATCAATAGAAAAGCTATGAGTTCATGAGAGGAAGAAGAGAAAGGGCATAAATACATGCTAGATGTGTTTATCTAGGTGATCCATTTGAAGAATGACGAGAGAGAAGAACATAGACGCTTCACCCCTAGATGTTTGAATCTAGGTGATCTATGTTGGGGAGGAGAGTAGGAATAGTCTTAGACCTATTCTACTAGTTCCACTCATCCTCATGCGTGTGTGCAAGTGATGCCTAGTTTCAAGTGTATATCATCCCGTATAAGCGTTTGTTTCCTCTAGTTTCAAGTGTGCTTCAACTTGTTTAAGACATGTAATGCAAAATGCAAATTCCAAGCGGCAACTACGTATGAAAATGTGTGTACTTATGCGAAGGGGTGAATGTATAAAATGACAAGGGGCAAATGATAGATACATGCCTGGTTTTGAGGACATCCTGAGTAAGAGTTTTTCTCTAGTTTCAGTGATATGTTACCTCGTCTAAGACATATGGTTTCGAGAATGAACACCCCATTTAAGACATGCAAAAATGATATGCAAAAATATAGTACAATATGGTACAAAGGGAGCGATATGGGTGCCCCCCCTTAAGATGTCAACATAGCCCTATGTTGATGTCTTAAGGAAGCTAGAAAAAAGGATACCTAACCTTCAACACCAAGGAGATATCCTTTGGGCAACAATGTCATAAATCCAAGATAAAGAGGAGATACTCTTCAAGCAAGGATAAGATAGTTGAAAAGGAGATATCTTGAAAAAAGTGTAAAGGGGATCCTTGGAGGAGAAGAGATTTTTGCTCAAAAGACATCTACCTCCAAGAGGAGTTTCTTGAACAAATTTAACATCTTCTACCAAATAAAAGGAATGAGAACAAGAATGCATACCTTCCCCCTATTGCTAGGTGAAAGAGATTCTTGATGAAGGATGACACACTTTTGACCCAATTTGAGGGGTGATTTTATGGGAGGTGTACATCACCAAGTGAAGAAGAGGTTGTAACCAAGGACTTACACCTCTTGCATAAGAGAGAATCCTTGAGTAGTAAGCAACAATATTCACACAAGGAATGGCATTAAATCATGAACAAACACCACTCGACAAAGGAAAGGTGTTGGAAATTGACACTCATTCGGTTTCTTATGTTGTATGGATTGAAACATTGGAAACATATTTTGGTTCACCAGCACTAGCAGACACTTTACTAGCATCAGGATTTCAAAGGTAACCAACAAACTAGGTACCGGTATGGGAAGTCAACGTCACTTGGAGATTCGGCAAAGGATAGTATATCGACAAAGCATTTTATAATTTATATGTATTTGTAATGAGCCGACATGTGTTATCATTTTGTGTGTAAGCTGACATATGGCATAAATGTTTGTAAGGGCATATAAGTCAGTCTATTAGGTCATTTAAGATATAACATTGGAGATAAGATCTGACATGCGAAGTTTATGTATGCGAGATCATTTGTATGTGAAAGAAATATTCTATAATGATCTGTAGATGATTTCTAAGGTACTCATAAGGTGTATGTTATCCCGATAAGGGTTTAGGGTTTAAGAATCAGAACAGTCAGAGCCTTAACTAGAACTCAATCAAGCATAACAGATGCATTATATGGGTTTAGTTTTATTGTTTTGTATCACAAAGTGATTGTAGTCAGTGAGACTCTTTGTGATGAGCAATGTGCTCTAGGCAGTGTACCTTCCTGCATGTGCAGGCTCCTATTATATGTAATATCTCTTCATATGGCTAGTGAATTGATATTGTGGGTCACAAATCCCACTGTGGTTTTTCCTCATTGAGGTTTCCCATGTATAAATTCTCTATGTTATGGTGTTCATTTATGTGCTTGCATTATTTGTTTCAGTTACTTGTATTTATGTTTACCGGTTAATGAATGAATGTTTTGATAAGGCTAAAATCTTATATTTTGGTAGAAAATTGATTCACCCCCTCCCTCTTAGTGTTCTTGGATCCACCAAAAAGTAGATCCTTAGAAGGGAGAGAGGGAGAGAAAGAAATCATTGCCCCCCAAGTGTAAGGACAATGAGAAGAATTACATAACTTCCAAAGATAGATTATTCATAAGAGACTATACAGTTTCAAACAAAGAAGAGGTTGTAACAAGGGACACACATGTACTCACATGAAGGATAATTCTATGCGAAAAATGACACAATGTTATGAAAAATGCAACTCAAAAAAAGAGGCAATCTTCAAATAGAAAGAGAGAGAAGGATCACAAACTCCCCTAAGGAGAGATTATTCATAAGAGACATACTGTTTCAAATAAAGAATAGGTCCTAACCAAGGAACAAACATGTACTCGCATGAAGGATAATTCCATGTAAGAAAGGACATCAAATTATGAACAATACAATCCATAAAGGAAATAGTGAAATCTTAGAAAGAAGAAAGATAATATTCTTGCCCACCAAGCATAGAGAGAAGAATAAATAGATGATTATGTTTCTCACTAAGTATGGATGCACTTGAAATTATACAACCATGAATTAAAATGAGCCCCCAATGGGTAGGATAATATTGTCACATAGTGAGAAGCAACATAATAGGGACTTGAATGTTCTTTGAAATGATTATGAGAAATATTCCACTCATTGTTAGATGTTATTTTTATGACACCTATATCAATATAATGGTTTATTTTTGTTCTCAAAGCTTGACACTCATTAGTAGAATGACCATGAATTTGATGATACTCGCAAACAGAAGAATTTTCAAGATGTTGTCTACGTTTCTTTCTTCTTTTAGGCCAAAGAAGAGAGATCAAATTGGAATGAAGAAGATAGGACAAAAAGTTTTCTTGCTGTAACACCATATTGGAATGAGAAGGTGTGGATTCAATAGAAAATTGAGGAAGGGATGTTGATAAAGGAAGAGGTTGGAAACCTAGCTTTTCATAGAAAAGTGTGATTTCTCATTACTTTCAAGACTTTGTTGCACACATACTAGAATTTGTCCATTGTATACACATGTAGGATCAAGAGAGGGTTTACTCTTAGGTGGGGTTGAATTAAATTTTAAAGAGGCCCAATCAATTTCTATACATGCATTAAGATAAGAATTTTGATTATCAAATTCAGGCATCTTAGATTTTGTAGAAAAAGAAGGTGTGAAATCTAAGGACCCGCAATCATCCTCTAAGAGTTCTTCTTTAGGAACTTATTTAGTAGGAGATGGTGTACTTGTATGAATTGGAGAGAGTATTGTAGGAGCTAACAAAGCATATTGTGCTTCAATTCATATGTTTTCGTTAGTTTCCAAAGCAAACACTTCATTATTATATGTGTAAGGCACTGCATGATAATTATGAATAATTTTTGGTTTCTCAGCAATATGAATGGCATTGATTTTATATTTGTTAGGCTCTTCATTTTTAGGAGAGAGAGAATTGGGAACATTATAATGATGGGAAATGGGATCATCCTCTTTCTCTAAGGTATCTTTGTGATTAAGACAAACATTAGGAAAGGGACTATTATATGTAATTAATGCTTTTTCTCTAGGGGGAAGGTTATTGAAAGAAGGTATAATGTGACTAAGAAATGTAGCTATAATATCTTCCTCTATCAGTAAAGTATCCACATGAGAGAGGTACACTCTAGGAGAAGGATCAACATTACTCTTCAAAGATTCATCCTTGAAAGGGAGATCCTTGAAAGAAATGTTAACAATGTCTTTTTGAACTAGGGTGTCCTCATGAGTAGAGTCAATTTGGAGAGGGGAAGTGTTATTAAGGAATTGGTCAATCATATAACCCTCTCTTATCATAATATCATTTTGTTTCACTATTTTACTCTCATCAAGGAGAAACAAATTAATAGAATAATCAATATCATCATCCAATGGTTCATCCCAAATAGCGAGATCATTAGGAGGTGTGTTAAAAATATCTTCTTGCATAAATATGTCCTCTTTAGGGAGAGAAACTTAGGGAGAGGAATCATTGAAAGGCTCATAAAGGGGGTTTTCATATATATCTTAAATCCTTTCAACTTAATAACCTCCTCTTGTAAAAAGAAATTTTCCATTTTTCAAAATTAAGAAAATGAAACTTGCAATGAAAGAAGTGAATGCAATGAACTAGATTTGAAAAACACAATTGATGAATTATGCAATCCACAAGTTATCTTTAGAACTATAAATTAGGGTTTTTGTAACTTTAATCAATAAATTTATGTAATTCAAATGAGATCTAGGAGGAAAATTTTGAATTTTGAATTGCGAAACAATTAAACAATGCAAAATTTTGTAAAAATGATTGTTCAATTATTTAAGCAAATTGGTTTGAAAAGATAAAGAATAATTGTGAAAATTTATGCAACCACCTAGGAAATTTAAATTTAAAATTAGGGCTCTTTTAGTTAACCATTTAAATTTGAAATTGTCCACAATAAATTTAAATTTAAAATTAGGGCATTGTGCTCGCATGCCTTATGTCTTTGGTGGGCTGTTGTGCTCACAAGTTTGAACAAGTGAAGTGTGGGGATGAGGCCCCTTGATAGTGGCCTCACCAGTTCATAGCTTCGGGTCAAAAGCATTTCACGTGGAGCTGAAGGGTCTGTCATGCCAACGTTGCTAGTCACATTAAAAAGTTTACCAGGCTTTAAAAAAAAAAGTAATCACTTAATTTTAAAATTTGAAATTTGATCCAAGATTACAATTTTTAATTTGAAACAAATTTGAAATGGGAAATTCAAAATTTAAACAACCCACAAGCTCAATTTTTAAATTTAAGAATTAGGGTTTTTGAAATTAACCAGTTGATTTTAAAATTTAAATGTGAAATTTGAATTGCAAGTGAAAATTTGAATTTTGAAATTGAAAAACACTCAGATCTAAAACAATTAATCCAAATTATGTAATTCACAAGCTCAATTTTGAAATTAAAAATTAGGGTTTTAGTGAAATGAACCTCTAAATTTTTAAAATTTGCAAGGAAATCAAACTTGTCAATGAAAACTTGAATTTTAAATTGCATAAACAATCAAATCTAAAAACATAAATAAGAAAAAAGGGTGTAAGGAGTCAGGTTCACCAAAATGTAATGTGGAAAATTTGATTTAGCGATTTGCAGCATAGAAGGGAGAAACCACTAAATAAATTTTCACTTGGGAGATATTAAATTCAAAAGAGGGTTAGAATCTAGTAGATTTAGTCACAAACCAAATAAGGATTGAATGCTAAATAGATTGAATTGATTTTTATTTCCTCTTTTGTAAGTTGAAATGCTGAAATTAGGTAAAGTGCTGAAAAATGAAGGTAAAACAGAGAAAACAGTGAGGTGCAAATGTAGAATTTTTGTGTGCACCTGGGTCTGAGCAACATAAGTCGAGTTCGATCTAACCCTAAAAAGAAATCCTAAAAAATTGGGACAATGACATGGTACCACGGTCCTCTAAACTTTTCGCATGCTAAAAAAGATTGATTTGTCTCTGTGAATAAAGCTTATTTTGAAGAGTACAACTTTGTACTTGTTTCATGCACACAAAAAGAAGGGGAAAAGGGTTGGGAATAGGGGTTTTCCTAAGTCAAACCCTGGTTTGGAATCAACCTTTAATGAAATATTGCAAATACTAGAAATAAATGATGGAAAGGTATACCTCAGATCTACAATGAGTGATGATGATGCTTTGCCTCTTGAATGTAATCACATATGTTGTATAAAATGGCATGAACATGGAAAAAAATTTAACACACACACATGCTTGCAAATGAATGATGTAATGTTTCTCCACAATTGATAGATAAAGAATATGCAGCCTTGAAGACCTCTAGAAATGCTTGATGATGAATACTTTAATGCTTGAATGATTGATTGCTTGAATGTAGTTTGCCTTATGTTCACCTATCTCATTTCCTTCTTGTATATATCCAAATGAGAGGGGAAGACCTCCTTATATACTTTCCAATCATCAAACATATTAATTTTTTGACATAGGTCGACATGGAGAGGGGATTCGTACCTAGAATTTAGATAGGGAAAAGGGTTTATATTAGGGCCCACCTAAGGAGGACCATGGCATGGTGCCATGGTCCCAGTGAGGACCAGGGTGCCATGCCTTGGTCCTACCCCATATTTAGGCCAGGGTTAAGGTGCTATGCAAGGTGAAATGATATAATATGAACATTTTTGCATAGTACAAGCATAAATAGGTCCAAATCAAGCATGAGAATGGGAAAAATAAAGCGAGGGCCCTAAAATATGGTCAAAATTGCAAAGGATACAATTTTAGGATGCTACAATAGTGCATATCCCAATATGACAAAATTGTTTTCCCACTAGTACAAGGTTGGAAATCCATCTAGAAAAGTCAATGGACTTGATGATTTACCAACCTCCAATAATTTCTCAAGTTCAAATTTCACTAATAATGCCACTTGCGGGTGCATGTTTGTTAATTTTTGCTTGCTGGTTTTCTCTCTCAGTGTTATTGATAAATGATGCATGGCAAGGTGAGGATCCAATCCTGACATATCTATGTAGGACTATGCAAAATTTATTTTTTTATCTATGAATAATTTAATGAAATTGTGCCATTCTTATTCTATCAATGACTTCACAAGATACATATTGTGTTGTTCTTCTATTGTCTGAATATTTATTTGTATTGTCCCCTCTATTAACATAGATGATTTATGCTAATAAGATGTTATTGGGAGGGTGTCAAACATTCCATCCTTTTGCACCTTATGGAATTTTTCACCATTGGATGTGTCCTTTCTTTTTACTTTTTTGGGGTCTAAAAGTGTCGCAGTGTGGTTTTCACTAGAAGACTCATTATTTGATTTTATTTTAATATTTTTATGACTAGAATGTTTGTCACCCTCTACAATGTATGCCAAATTGCTAATGGTTTATCCTACTTTATGGTCCTCGATCTCCCTTATGCCAAGGTAATCAATAAAGGCCTCATTATTTTGGAATGTGTCAAATTGTGGAGGTCGTTATTGGTCCTAGTCTATGAGTTAAAGGTGAATCAGGGAAAGGCCATCAACATGTTCAAAGTTGGAAGGTGTGAGGGCAAAGACACAAGAGTCTTTGTTTATGTCAATGAAGTCATATGGATTGTCATTGGAACTCTCCTCATCAGTCTCAATCATAAGGGAAGCTAAATTGATATCAATAGAAGGACACTCAGCAACAAGAGTTCTCACTATCTATGGTTTTGACCTAGAGCCTTAATATGTAGAGGGTTTAGTATCCCAAAAATTCTTTATCCACGCTTCACCACTATCTCTTTTTTCTTGGGGTGTATAATCTGATGATGCTTGACTAACTTTGAATCTCTCTAAATTTTTCCTTTGTTGTAGGTTTGCCAAGTTCTTTGAAATTTTCTTCAAGTTCATAATAACTAGTTCATTTGTTGAACCCCCATTCCCATTTAGTTGAATCTGGTGAACAACAATCTTTCTCATTTTTATCTTTGGTGGAAGTGAGATAGGCAATCTATAATGTTGCTTGGGTTTCAAGACCACGTAGTTGCAAGGGTATGAAACTAAGTCCTTTTGTCCTTTTCTTATTTAGTACTAGGTCAGGTTGTAGTGGTTCCATAATGCCTTTCTTTTGTAACCCTAGGTGACATTTTCCATCATATCCCATCTTTTGCAAGAACTTAAAGCCTTTTCCATAATTTTCAACTGGTATTCTAATAGGGTCTTGATTAGGATATTCCTCTAGTTCGTTGTAGATCATCTTGTAAAGGTATTATTCCATTTTACCCCATCTTGCAAATGTGGTGGGATCCCATTTGATGATTATTGTTTATATCTACTTTGATGGATGTGGTCTACTAGAAGTTTTAAAGGAGAGTCCATTATTTTCCTTAGGTACATGTTTTGATTTAGGTTATGCTCTCTCATTCTCTTATCTTTGAATTTTCCTTTTATCTCTTCATGCTTTGAAGTGGAATATTTTAGTGATTCGGGATCAATGTATGTTGAAGTTGGCTTAACTTTTTAAATTATATGAATGATATCTCAAGCCTTGGTTGAATGTTGTTGCAATACAAGTATGGATTTGGATTACCTTGAACTGTGACTTTAGTTTGATTATGTGGGAACTTGATACATTGATGGTAAGTTGAAAACACTTATTTCATTACATGTATCCATGGTCATCCCAAAAAGTATGTTGTGTGTGAGATCAAGATCAAGGACTTGGAAAAACATAGCTCTAGACTACTAGCCCCACTCAAAGAGGTAGAGTGACCATTCCTTTAAATGAGTGTTCTTAATCATCATATTCCTTTATAGAGATCTTATTCTTATAATTTATAGAATTTTTAGAGAACCCCAAAGCTAAGACAATTTTCAAAGTGAAAATATTAAGATTTGTTCCTCCATCTATCAAGACTCATTTTATGCGATGTTTATGGATGAAACATTCAATATGAAGAGGTGCATTGTATGGTTATTGTGGAGATGCATCATCTGCTTCATTGAATGTGAGACAATGGGAAGTATAAAGGTGGCCCACCATGGCTTGAAACTAGTCCATGTTTAGATTTGTTGGGACAAATGTCTCTTGCAAGGTTTTGTCCAATATTTCTATGTGTGAAGGTGAAATATGCAAGGGTTCAAGGATTGAAATGAGAGTGGGTGTCTTACAAGGTCATATTGGTTATTTGATGATGAAGTTGTTTTGGATGTAATACCTTCTATAGTAACTTTACCCCATTGAGTAGTGACATTGCATTTGGGGGATTTGCATTTTAAGGTTATGGTAGACACATGAGCATCTATTTTAGTGATATGATTGATTGTGTAATCATAGGCCACATTAGTGTAATTATCATTTTTGTCTATTTTAAGGGCTTTTCTCTTATCATGTTTTAGAAATGGATCCTTAAACATCACTTGTTCCTCATTGGAAGAGTGACTCTCAACTTCAATTGTGCCAATTATCAATAAGATCTTGAATTCGATTCTTCAATTTATGGCAATTTCTATTCCTATGGCCCTTGCTCTTGTGATATTCACAAAATGAATTGTCATTCCACCATGAAGGATTTACTCTTGGCTCAAATGGCCAATTGTTGGGAAATGTGATGAGCTTATTGGCAACAAGTTTCTTCAATGTCGACTTGATTGGTTCCCCCAAAGGTGTGTATCTCCTTGGAGGTCTTGGTGCCCTTTGGGTATTAACTTGATTATTAGATGAGCTAGAATTGGGAAAAATGACCATTGGTTTGATAATATTTGCATCAAAAATACTATTTTTAATGGTGTTCTTGTTCTTGTTCCAAAATCGGGGCTTTTATTTTGCATTAGCTTCATATTTGTTTTCTTTAAATATCTTGATAGTGCCTTGCTCAATGGGGACCTTCTTAGTAGATAGACTTTTTTGAATGACTTCTTGGAATGTAAATAAGTATGATTTATAAAGGTCATATTTAATGTCCTTATTCACATTTTGTGTAAACATCTCAACCATTTACTTTTGTGGAATATGACAAGGACATCGACTTGCTAAGCTTCTCTATCCTTGCACAAATAATGAAAAAGATTCATGATTTCACTATTTTGTGTTCCATAATGTTGTCACTCACACTTCACACTCAATTTTGTATGAATACCTCCACCAATTCACTCCATGACTTGATTCTAGGATGCAATTGCACAAAAACCATTTCATGTCTTTCCCTCCTAAACTTTGTGGGAATAGCCTCATCAAATAAGAGTCCTCTTGGGCTACCTCTATGCAAGTTGTGAACAAAAATTTAATATGCACCTTTGGGTCTCCTTTTCCTTTATATTTATCAAGTTTAGGTACCACAAAATGTGAAGGAAAAGGTGGCATATCTATGATTTTATCAAAAGGATAAGGACACATATCCTAAATCGTGTAATTCTTGATAGACATTTGCATACTTGACATTTTTTACATTACAATTCCTTAATTTATTGTTGCAAATTATTACTACATGGTGCCCTGTTTCTTTGAGCTATCCCTATGCCTAAGCCACTAGGAAGATGAGGGACATATTGCATGTAAGAATGATATTGGTCATATATGTCTTTAGGTGGTGGAGGTGTAGGGATTTAATTTTTGCATGATACACTTGGCATATGATTTTGATGAGTTGAACTAGGCCTTGGGTGAATGTATGTATCATAACTTTTGTATAATTGGTATTATAAGCGTTCTCTTGGGTATGGTTATAAAATATATCACATGTGGTCTTATAGCATAAGAATTATCATTATTAGGACCTTGAGTATCATCTTGTTGTTGGGTATAAGAATTGGTATTTTTTTAGACTTGGAAGGTATGTGCACAAGGTTTTTTCATAGGTTTGTCTAGCATAGTTGGCATGAGCATATGCATTAGGTATGTTAGATTTTTGGAAAAGGGATGAAGGTGATTCAGGCACAATACACTCACATCTATCTCCACCATTGTTACCATGAGGTTTATTTGGATCTTTTTCCAATATTTGTGCAACATGAAAGTCATGGGGTAATCTTGCTCCAACTTCAAGCAACCTATATAAGTACCTTTATGGGTCTTTTTTCAAAACTAAGTCAAGCAACTTATTAAATAGTGTGTCGGACATGTGATCTTGAATTTATTCATTTGGACTTGACTCATTGTCAAAATCATATGCATTATGTTGTAGATTATAAAATTCTTCATCATCAAATACATTCAAATCCACGTTCTGTGATCCTTGAGCTTATTTGGCTTGTTTTATAGACCTTTGTGATAGAGTTTCAACCATGAAAAGATCTTTGCTAAAGTGGAATGTGGAATAATAAATGGTGAGATGTGGTTGTGAAAAGATTAGATAGTTATGGATGTGGAAAGAGAATCTAGAGTTGTCTTGCAATGTCCTAAAATGTTGTTGCATAGTTGAAATGATAATCTAAGCAAGGTGTGGCTTCCTACAAAATGAAAAATTCCTATAGAAGTTGACCTGAACTCAAGATGCTAAGAGGGTACCCAATATGAGAAATTTGATGTGAGACTAGTTACAAATGTCTATGATGTGTTTGAAAGATAATGATAAGGATTACGAAACAAATCTTTGACTCTAGTTGAAAAGTGTAAATGAAACTTAAAAAAAATGTTTAAAAATGATTGAAAGTGAATGAAAAGCCATGAAATGATAATGGTTGACTAAATGTAATCGTATGGAATCAACCTTGGAAGCTCTTTGAATCTTACAAACCATAGACATAGTATAAATCCACAGACGTGACATAGTGCTTTAATACACAATTTCAGAGCCCATAAATATGGTTTCACAATTGCAATATCATTTTCAATCTTGTCCATACACACAATATGATTTCTCATACATTCACTAGAATGTTGTATAAATGGGTAGAAATGTCCAAAAATGCATTGTCTTAGTCTGAAAATGTTGTTTTGAATTTTATCTATATATGTGCTAGATAAATACAAAAATATGACAAAATTTCTCGAAAACGTGTTAGAAATGAACACAGACATGACCAAAACTATCATACACATGCTAGGAAGTTTCGCAAACACATTTTTGGTAAAAAAATATTTTTCCTCAATTTTGTCCAATTTTTTTGATTTGAAACATGACTAGATCTGATATTAATGTTTTTGTGGCAAGAAGACACATCAAGCAAGAAGACACAATATCTGAAAGTGTTTTTATCCAATTGTGAGTACAATGTGTATGTTATATAGGCCAAAACAACCCAATTTTCATGGGTCTTTAACACAAACAAATACACTTCAAAGACTTCAAACACTTCTTGGCCCTAAGCCCTAAGGTCAAGGTCTTATGACCATAACTTCAACCCACATCTTGGAATCTTTGTTGACTGAAATATAGGGACACCTTAATGGATCCTTTTCAGGAGAAAACAAGTAGGGGCTTCTAGGACTAGAAGGATGACCCAATCACCCTCTCCCCAAAAAGCTACAAGTAGCTTATGCTAAGTTGGGGATTTCTATCTAATCTCAAGGGAACCATATGGTGAGTATCTTTGGGTAAAACCAACTATACCCTTGTACTAAAATTCCCATGATGATTGGTCAAACTAATCTTAGTTAGAGTATAAAACCATTTTTAGATTGAAGAGTATGAAAAATGCTAATACTTGTGTGGTTACAACTTTCATCTCTACCCTGTTTTATATAGCGGATCAGAGGAAAGTGTTGCTTGAGTCACTCTTGGGGTGAGTACTTTTTCCCACCAAGGTAGGATCTCTTAAAAAAAAGATATTCTCAATGAGTTTTCTTACACCCAAGATCTGTGAAGGTGGTCGAAGAGAAGATACTTTCATTGAACATCTGGGGTTTTATAACAAATTGGGCAAGTGCCTTAAATACTTCGAACAACTTAATCTTTTTAAAGAACCAATGAAAGTGTTTTCGAATCTACTAAAAAACAAGCACTCTTCTAAATTGCCCCTATAAGAAAAAATAGGTTAGTAGTTTTCCAAAATACCCCAACATGTAGCCAAAAGGACTAGAACATAAATCAAAATCAAAGGGGCCTTCCACCAATGACTTTGGATGCTTCAATCTTTAGCTACCTTGCAGAACACAAACACAACATAATATACCACAAACACATTAGGAGTTAGCAAAAATGCAGAAATAACTGAACCCTAAATGTGGTAGAACAATCCATAGACACAAAAAAGTTCACAAAAACATGCTACAAACCCAAAAATCAAAATCTTGAAAGAACTAAAAATGTGGGCAAAATAGCCACAATTATGATAAGGTCAAACTAACTGTAGACGTGCTAAGGTATAATTCCCTAAAAGCTAGAAAACCATAATTAATAGAAACATGACAAGAAATCACAACACACTAGGATCTGACAAAAATGTACTAAGAATGATTAAAAATGTAGTAGAAAGTGTTAGCGATGCACTATAATCTTGCAAAAATATGTTAGAAATGGCTACAGATGTGACAAAAACAAAACTTGTAGAAAAATCCTAAATTTTTTAAAACCCTAGACATGATATATAATAGAACATAGATGCATCAGAAACCTACAAAAATGAGCTAGAAAATTGACATATTAGACAAAACTGTAGATGTGACAAAACAAACTATAAATGTGACAAAACCTAAAAAATCATTGCAAATTTTAAATTTGAGAACCTGCAATCACTTAAAACAATAATAGAATGTCAAAAACTAGGGACCGGTATCCCATCGGGCATGCCAAAATGTATATGCTAGAGTTGGACACTAAAATATTGTAAAACCTAAAGGATTCAACCACATAAAACCTAATTCTATAATAGATCCAACATATACCAATGAAGAACCTACAATCATGCGAAAAATAAAATATAATGATTATACCTTCACATGCTCATAGGGTTTGATTTCTATTGTTTTCTTATCTTCATTGATCTTGCTTGATTGATTATGATTGCTCTCAGATTTTGTGTGCACAAGAGCTCAATAGAGAATAGAACTTGGTTGTGTATGCAATTAGATAGAGTGTAGGTGCTTATGTTTGTATTCTATATGAAAGGAGAGAGAAATAGGTCTCTTTTATAAATATCTCCCTAGAAATGGAGGGTTAGTGATTAAGAGGTGGAAAGATAAATGGTTAGCTTAGATTAGAGGGTAGGTATATGAAAAAAGAAAACATTAGAGAGGTGGCTAAAGGTAAATTAAGAGAATAATGACAAGTGTCATGAGGGGAAAACCTAATGACAACTAAATACATAAAGATTTATTTAATTGATAGAAGAGGTAGGGCAAATTAAACAAATAAAATATTTATTTAATCAAGGGAAAGGATAATTTAAATAATAAAAATATTTATTTAAATGGAGAAAATCTAGAAGAGGATTAGTGAATTAATTAAATAAATGAAAATCTATTTAATTAATAGAAGGCTTACGATAAAAAATAAATAAATAAAATATTTATTCAATTTGGCTAGGACAATTTTAGTTGTCTATAAATTTATCATATTCTAAATCTTTGTTAAGTGGTTAAGCTTCTCAAGAAGGGACAAAGCTTTGATATCAATTGTTGAACACACAACACAACTAAGAGTGGTGGTGAATCACTCTGGATCTCTAGTATAACTTTATTTTTGATCTATTAAACTTAAAACCATAGATAATATATTACTTTAATGAAATCATGAAGGCATAAAACATAATTAATTTATGGACACCATATTTACATGGAAAACTTAAGAAGGAAAACACCATGGTGAGAATCATACTCACAATATAGATATAAATGATTATAATGATTAGGCCACATGCCAACGAGCTCACTACTTCAAACCTATTAGCTAAGGCACACAACTTTAGGGCAAGATACAAAGGATATGCACAACTAAAAATTATTACTTTAGGGAAAGATACATGGAACTTCCTATTGAGACACACTATCTTCTAGAAATTTGAATAGATGAAGTAAAAGTGATTAGGATCTCATGATCATTTGACCTTGAACCTTTGTACGAAGTTTCCAATATCATGGAAAATACATTTGATATCAAACTGTTATCAAACACTATAAAAGTTCTTCTTAATTAACTTTCATACACCTTTTCCATCAAATATATCTACATATCATTCACATCCACATCACATAATTTAAAACACATCCCACTCTACTATACACTTAAACACATACATTTACTCATCCTTTCATACAAATATATTAATTAAAACTCTCAACTAGGTTAAGCCAAAAAAGTATATAAAATTACATAAACTAGGCCATTTGGACCAATAATATTCAATGAGGTCCACTCTAGGAGGAAAAAGGGGACCCAAAATAAGAACCACACATCCTTCTAGGTTGATTCTACTGAGATATATACCCTAACACATCTTCCAAATCTGGTTCCAAATGGAACATGTAGATAAAAAATAAAACTCAAAAACTAGTCAGCCCAAAAGAATCTTCTAATGCAAATTACCTAATGTGAATCTCCACACACGATAAAAAGATCCAAAATAATATTCTAACTCAGCCTCCAATGCACAACTTTACAAAAAAAGTATGATCCAAATGAGACAATCTATTTGAGCACACTAAGACCCAACACGACTAGCCATACCAAGCACATAATGACATAACTCACACATGGAACAAAAAAAACACTAGAGATTTGAACTAGAGCATTGCAAGAACCAAATAAGCATTTCCTTCAAACTGTAACACTTGAATTCACATATCTGCAAGCCACCGAGCGAATTTTAGACCAGTCTCACAAACTCTCTCATTGTTAGAGAACAATAACAACTAATCTCATAATTTGAGAAACTAGAGGACCTACAAACTTTATAGTACACGATTCATAGAATAATAACATTATATCTAAGTCCACACACAATACTCTTCACAATTCAAAATAGAAAATTCCTCCACTGGGACATTATATACTCTTTCCTTCATATTTAAATTCTCGCTCCATTAATCTTCTAGAAACTCCTCATGTAAGAACAACATCTAACCACTCAATACTAGACCAAATATATCATTGAACATCTATTACCAACTGTGACCAATAGTATTTTGCACAAAACAAGACTATACCTGGACCAAACCACATCCAAACCAATAAGTATGACATCAATGACCACATAACTCAAATTTTAAACAAGGAGATCATTTCCCCAAGATCTTATTTATAGGCACTAAAACCTTAATTGCTCGTGGTAACCCTCCATGGTCCCCCTGAACCTCTATGACCTATTCTTGGTTTGGTTTTTGTCAAACCAACCTGTTTTTTCCTTTTCTTGGCTAGCCTTTCCTCTCTCTTATCAAGAAATTCTTTTATTATTTTCTCACTTTTCTTTCACCCTATCTCTTAAGGGAGCATGTCAGCCCATCCTTACCAAGGAAAATTTATGTATTAGTTAATTTTTATTCTTTGAAACAATACAATAAATTGCAATGTCTCAAAGAGGGGCAAAATGTAGACGCCTAAAATTGTCTTAGCCCAATTAAAAAACATTATTATTTATTTAATTGTTTCCTTTTCTTCTATTAATCAAATGAATATTAATTTTTTTAATTAATTCACTAAGATTTTTCTATCCTAATTTTAGTAAATATTGTATTTATTTAAAATCTCCTCTTTCCCAAATTAAATAAATATTTAATTTATGTGGCCCTTTCCTCTATTAATTAAATATATTTTTTAATTTATTTAAATAATTCATGTATCCTTTTTCACCTTTCCATAATCCATCTTAACCATCTCCTTTATTTTATTATTTCTTCTACCTACCCTTTATCTCACCTCTTAATCCTAACCCTCTATTTTTAGGATGTTTTCTATAAAAGACGCTTCCTCTTCTCATCTTACACATCAAATCTTGGAGCATACTTACACTACCGAAATGATAGCTTACATCAAGTCTACATAATCATAGACACATCCTTTTTCATTGAGCTCTTGTGCAAGCATAAAAAATTGAGAGCAACTCATAAAAAACAAGATTAATGGAAATAGGAGAACAATGAAGATACAACCCATTTGAATGTGTGGAGGTATCATTTGATTTATTTGATGATTTTAAATGTTTTATGTTTCTTCTTTGATGTTTTGTTAAATTTTAATATATATCTAGGGATTTGGGATTGGAGCTATAAGGTTCAAGAAATAGGGTTGAAATTCAACATAAACATATACATTTTGATTGAGCATTCCATAAAACTATATTAGGTATTTTCCTAACTATTGGAAGACTCGGTCTTGCCCCTCAAGATTTATTAAATTTTTGTTAGCTAGCATTAATTCTATGTTGTTTTGGGTGAATGTTATTGAGCCTTAGAAAATAGCTACTTTAAATGGGAACTCGTAGTCCAAATTCATTTAGGAAGTTTTATCAGTGGTAGTAACCCAAGCATGAAAGAAAAATATTCCATCTATAGTATGCATGAAATCATGTGTTTGTTTAATCATAAAACTCACCTTTAGTGGCATGGTACTCTCTCTCTCTCAACTTGTTACATCTAAATAAAATTTTCATTATTGTGTTGCTGAGTTTTATCTTGGGGCATTACAAATGATTAAACCCCATAGGTTCTTCAAAAAAATATTAAGATCATGAGCATTAAAAACTACCCATACAAGGCCATAACAACTATGATACCACTTATATATGCCATAAAATGTCATAATACCCCCAATAAAATCTTCCAAGATAATTCTAAATATCTTCCAACTAATTCTTCTTCTTCTAACACATGTCTTGATGATGATTAGGGCTCTCTAGATTTCACCCTAAAAGGAACAAATGATTCTAAAATTTACCCTTCTCATCTTGACATAATAACACCCAATAAGGTTTCACATTCTTGTGAAAGAATTGATTCTTCTACTACTAAGAATTAAAAAAAATATTATAAGGTTGGTTTTAAATTTTTTTCTAAACTTGGATATAATTAAAATGGTCTAGTGTGTATGGAACAAAGTATTGAGTCTCATGTAAAACCTAGATCATATTTTTCTAAATATGGTTTTTGGTTCCAACCTTTTCCTTCATCTACATCTTCTCCCCCATTATATAATGCCTCTATGTATCCTTGTTATGATTGGTCAAAGTTCTCTTCACAAGAGAAAATATTACTTTCTACTCCCTATCTTCCATGTAAAAAGGAGTATATTTTGTTGCAAGTTCTCAAAACCAACTTGATTACTCTTCCTTCTCCAAAATGAACAAAATTTCATAAACATAATAAAAAATCTTTTCCTTTCATCTGTGTGATCAAGTGTATTTCCATTCCACTAATGAATGTCAGGCCTTAAAAAGTAAAATAAAATAAATTCTCAAATTTGGTATTATTCACATAATAAGTGGTGATGAGTTTCACCATTTTCATCTCCCTTTTAAATAATACTTCTTGCTATTACTTTTTTCCTCACTATATGTCATTGATTGTGGGACAATATCACATACAACCATTAATTTTATATGGTAGCACCATAATAGTATCTAGTGTAGTGGTCCTCACCCATAAAATAGGGGCATGGACAACTGTTTTGAGGCATGCATCCTTTCTTGAGGATCCCCTCTCCTTTTTATTGGTAATTATCCATCCTTACTTAAGGATCCCCTTTCCTTTGTCTTGAGAATTATTTGATTCCTTATTTGAATATTTTTTGTATTTTATTGAGGTAGGTATTCTCAAACAAGGATCCTTTCTCTTTCTCATTGCACTTTCGATACAACCTATTGTTGATAGGGTTTCCTTTACCCTTGTTCTATAATATTTCTCTTACAATGATCTCTTCCTTGCTTGAATATTTTTTATACTCTATAAGGATCTTCTTCCTATGTTGGATGAATGTATTCTTGAAAAGGATATCCTATTGGTGTTTCTTGTAGTATTTCCTTATTGTTACCCCAAAGTGGTGTTGTTGTGTAGCATAAAGCCTCCTAAGGTTTTTATCAAAGTATTCTCTAGGAAGAACATCAAAAGATCTTGTTTCCTTCTATTATGTCTTTTAATTTAGGCATGTTGATAGATCATATTGCTATAGATTCATCAAGTATCAAATTCTATCTACATGAGCTCCTACCTCCATAAGTTTATAATAAGAGATCCATTAATGATAATTGTTTATGCTAACTATGTCAACATTAGATAGACTCTCTATTTAAGTGAACTTACCAAAGCAATCAGTAATGTTGTGGAGATCATTAATGCTTAACATAATAGCTTCCAAATCCTAGAGAACAGAGTCGGGGATACTGAAAAATGGTTGGAAGGGGTTGAGAACATGCTCAAGAATATTGGGGAGAAGAGTCATAAGATCTTAAAGGCCGCCTTTGCAAGTATGAAGGTTCTTATCAGCAAGCTTGATAGCGACCAAGGGGATAAGGCCTTTGCAGACATCACTAAGATGAATGAAGAAACCCTTGAAGATAAGGAGACCGGTCATGGTAGAAGAACTTGTGTGAGCACCAGAAAAAAGAAAAGCCAAAGCAGGGAGATTGAGGAAATAAAGTGGATTATTGATAACATGGAGCAACTAGAGGTGGAAGTTGCCGAGTTGCTTAAGAACTTTACCTAGCAATGGCTTTTTCTCTGTTGGTCTTCTTTGTTGTCTTTCTGTTGTTGGTCTTTTGTTCACTAGTCAACTGTATTTTATATGTTTGTTGTCTCTTGATTTTTGTAGAGATTTAATGCCTATCTTTTGATCTTTTGTTGTAATGGGTTTCAGGGGCCCATCAAAACCCGTTTTCCCTTAATCAAAAACATTAAATAGACTCTCATTGATACTAGTTTGACACTCAATGTTTGTATTCTTGATGTATTTCCTAAAATTAATGTTGATTCAAGCTCTCTTGATATTCATCTTCTTTACTCATTTGTGATTTTGATAACACTAGTAAAATTACCTTAGACATTGTTACATTGCCTTTAATGATTTAACCAGGTATTGTTCTAACCCTGGTGTATGTTATGCTAGAGACTTTACCATATAATGTTATTTTGGGTAGACCTTAGATTGATCCTTTTGGAGGAGCCACTTCTACACTTCATGGTTCTATTAAGTTTTTTTTTCTAACAATTAGCTAGTTATAATCATATTTGACCTTGATGCTATGTACTTGTGCCAAATGCAAGTAGCTGGTCATGATTTGGTTACACCTACCTTTTAAAAAAATAATACGCTGGTATATTTTAATGTGTCCACAATGGTTTCTAGGGTGTCCCAAAGGAAGTCCACAAGAAGGTCATCCCTAAAGATGATTCTCCTAAGAGGCAAGATCCTCCAAAAGAAGACAACCCCAAGTCTACTCCTTCTCCTTCTTCTTCATCTCCTTCTAAATTGGATGTATATTTGGGTAAAAATTGGGAAACTTTGGAGTTCATTGAATCTTACATCAAGGAATACAAAGTAGATTAAACCCACTTGAATATTCCTAAGATCTCATTTTTCTTTTCTAAGAAAAATGATTATGCATCTATACAGCTAGGTGATACTTACCATATTTATTATTTCTTCTATACTTTCCCTCTTGCCTCTTGTGAGTTACAATCGTGTTGTGGGCTGAGGTATGATTTTCTTTCTAAGTACAACTATGAAGGTACGGGTTGTGGACGTGATGAATAAGGTATTTAAGTCTCTCATCACTCTAATGTTAGATTTTGATACCACACAACCTCTTCTAAGGAAACATCATGGCTGAATCTTAACATTATTTATACCAAGCCTCTTCCTTTTAAACTTGTTCATCCTAAATATACCGAAAGTGAAGTAAACTCTAAGGAAGTTCCTTTAGATGTTTTATCTTTAGTTAAATCTAGAAGAATCATTAGGTGTATATTTTGATCTCCCTTCTTATCACCACAAGAATCGATTCCCATACTATTTGCATAGTCAAGCATATTTTGGAGAGCCTAGTGAGCTCTAATAAGGAGGTTTATCTATGAGGAATATGTCTATGCTACATCCCCGAGACCATAATAGCCTCCTTAAGGGATATACTTTTGATGTTTGCATGGATCTTAAGGCTTACTAAAAAGTAATTAAGGTTAGAAAATTTCATGTTCTTTGGAAGCGTCTAAATCACTCTCTGATATCTTACATCATTATTGTATATCTTCACTTAGCCATATGAGGATATGCTTGGTATTGATGAATTTGTAGTGATTCATTATATCATTCTATGTCCCAAAGATTTCTTTCTTGGTCAAGATTTAGATAGAAAAAATTCTAAAATATGGTTTTATCTATCCTATTGACTACCTACCATGGATATCAAATATTATCGTTGTTAGTAAACCTAGTGGCAACATTCGTGTAAATTGCATTGACTTTCATGATCTCATTAAGGCTTCTCTTAAGGATGATTTTTGTCTTCCTAATATTGATATGGGTTTTGATTCAAATGTAGGAAATAAATTTCTCTATTTTATAAGTGGATTCTTGGGTTTCAATCAAGTCCTTATTAATTTGGAAGATTAGTAAAAGATATCCTTTGAGACTCTTTGTGGTACCTTTTGTTATGTAGCCATGTCATTTGGGCTGAAGAATTTTAGAGCAACCTATCAAAACACAATGACTCTTATAATTCATGATTTCATTCACACGATACTAGAAGATTATATATATGACATCTTGACTAATTCTCTGACTCATCAAGATCACATGACAATCTTAACCTTATCTTGAAAGACTTCAACTCTATAAGATGAGACATAACCATCCTCAATGCATGTTTGATGTATATGCCTAAAAAATGCTAAGGTTTATTGCCTCTCAACATGGAATCAAAGTCTTGATGCAAACAAGATTGATAAAATTATTAACATTCCTCAACCCAAGAAAATTTCAAAACTTTGTATTTTGAAATGGAATATTCAAGAGATTCATATATTTATATCTTAGTTGTCCAATGGTATCCTTCCATTCACACTATTATTGAAGAAATATATGTGGCTTTCAGTGGGATGATGAATGTCAGGATGCTTTTAATTCTATTGGGATTTATTTGGCTAATCCTCCTATCTTAATGCTAGCTATGCAAGATTGACACTTTCTACTTTATATATCATCATGTCCTAATTCTTTGGTAACCTTATTGGCTTAGTATGGAAATGATGGTAAAGAAAGAGAAGTCTATTACATTATGTATATTTTAGTTAATTATGAAGCTTATTACTCTATGATGGAAAATCAATTTCTTCCTCTCATCTTTGAAACACAAAAGCTAAGACATTATCTTATCAATGCAATGACATGGAAATTGTCAAAAAGCATCTTCTTAAACACCTCTTTTCTAGAGTTGATTTGTCTAGGAGATTAGTGATGTGGGTGATGTTGTTTTCCAAGTTATACCTGGTGTCTATAACTTAGGAATCAATCAACTTCCTACTTTTTCTTTCTAGTGGATTTGGAACTTTTAAAGAAAATTTTCTACTAATATTTCAATAAATGTGATTGAGATGTCTTAGAGACATATTCTATACTATGAAGGAATCACTTTCCAATGTAGGCGTTGTTTTTCTATAGTGAATTTAGGCTCCTCGTGTCCCTAGGATTCTTGTCTACATTTTTCATTTGTTTGGTGAAAGGAGACCAAACAATTCTATCTCACGGTCTTTCTTGTTGACTCAAATTCTTTTTAGGAGTCTCTTGTAGACTCTACGCCTCCATCTCTTGGTGTTGTACTTGCCTCAGTGTCTCATGCTATTCATTCCCCTATGCCCCTAGTTTTGATGGTTTATTTTTCTCATACTCTTGTGGCCCCTCCTACAACCCCTTTTGGTGGTCCCTCAAGTACTAACCTCATTTAGTCCATGGTCCTTGAGTCATTGTTCCTAGACTATTAGGTTTCCCCTCAATTTTTTGTGGCCTTCCTAATTGATTTGTTTGTTGGCTCTAATGTTTCCTCCAACATTGATACTTTAGCTTCTCCTTAAAAGATTCTTCTTCTTGGAATTCTTTTCATCACAAGAAAAAAATCCATTCCCTTGCTGCCCAAAACACTTAGATTGCTCTAGTAGATCCATTGTTTGGACCCAACTCTAATTTGTAATAGCTTGATTTTTATTTTGATATGTTCTCCTAGGTCAACTATTATGAATTATTAAGGATATAAGTGGGATGGAGTTATTTAACATGCATGTCCTGCAAATAATATTTAAAAGAACCAAGATGAACCTTTACCTTTGGACAAAGCCATAGGCTTAAAATATTAATGATATTGGATATCAATCCAACATCCATGGTGAATATATATCATAGTATAGCATGCGCTACATGTCTAATAGCCTAAAAATAGTAATGATATTGGATATCAATCCCTCATGCATGGGAAATCTATAATATGGTGTAACATGGGCTATATGTTGAATAGAGTCCTTCATTGGAAATAAATATGTTATAAAGTGAAGAAACCCTATTTGTTGCAATTAGTTTCTATCTTTTGATGAATTTCTTACTACCATAGATGGATGTTTATTGTTCACTAAGAGATTGATGGATCACAATAAGATGCTGGAACAAATATGTATAACAAATCAACCTTGATGGTGGTGATATACCTAGGTTGATAAACATTTTTAAGCATAATATTTATCTTGCTAAAACATAAGATTTTTTATTCAATAAAGGCTTGAGCTTTGCACACATGATGAAAAACATGATATCATATAAGATTCATTGTGATATCTTCATCACATTCATCTAGTCTAAAAAGATTCCTTTAGAGATGACCTTGAAGATTAAGAACAAAACAAAATTTATATTTACACGGTTTTACTTACATGTAAAGATAGCTTTGAATATAGATAGTACATTTTTTAGGAGTTCAAAATCTTAACAACATGAATTCATAGATCTACAACTGTTTTCCACATTTTGATATTTAAAATGTATCGTTTTCTTATTCTTAATTTAACAAAAATATTTATTTATAATTTTAAATAGTAATAAATATGAGACTTTAAATTTAATAATATGAAAAAATATTTTTACATACATATTAAAAATTATTAATTAATAAAAACATTAATTGCTTATTTTAAAAATACCATGAATATTATATTTATCTAATTTCATCAATATATCACCGAAATCTTATAGAAGATAATTAAATTTTTCATTGTATAAAATAATCCATATCGTATCTATTTAATTAAAAAAATATATACATGAAACAAATCATTGGAATATATTCAAAATAAATAATAACCCTAATATAGCACTTATCATGGAAATAAAAATATATATTAACCATTACATAAAATCATTTTAACCCAGATTTTAAAAAAAATGTATTTATCACCATATACATGAAAAAAATCATTGAAATATATTCAAAATAGATAATAATCATCATATAACACTTATCACAAAAATCAAAATAAATATTAACAATTACATAAAACTTTCACAAAAAAACATTTTAACCCAATTTGTTTTTCAATATGTACTTATCACCATAATCATATAATCTCTTATTCCCTTGATTTCCCTAGAAAGTGATAATTATTGAGCTTAGGTTCAAATGACATCATCTTCATCTGTTCATGGTAATGATTTGTACACGGAGGAAGACGTTGCCAAAACCCACCCTTCAGATTATATGCAAATATCGGTGGACTTTTCCATGACCATACAAGGCTGAAGCACAGGTAATCTCCCACACAAACACACTGTCCAATAGAAGTTGGATCAAGATGTTGAGGGATCGACTGTTGAGGCATTCTTGCAAACTCTTTCCACTTCCAAACCAACTCATCTCCCTCATCCTCAAACAACTCCCAGATAACAATTCCTCTAAACAACCAAAGACTTCTACCTAGTCTCTGAAGTGTAGTAATTCTTCTTGTGCTCCCCACAACAAGAACGGACTTACCATATGAAACCATAGACAAAATATGCCCACGAGGCTGAACAATTTCAGGAGGTAATGGCGCTACTGTAACAGGCTTTATGAAACCCTCATCTTTGATTTTGTACCCCACAATAGTTTCAGGCGACCATCCCATCCAGAAAAGAGCGTCATTGCATTGAACCATTTCTTTCAATCGATGACCTGATATATTAGACCCCCTTTCAGCTGCAAACTGTAGCTTAATCTTCCATGAATCTTGAAAGTAGTGGTAGATTTTGAAGGAAAAAATTTTAGAATGGGGACACACTACCAAATAGGGCCCTTTTTTTCCTCCTTGTACAATACGGATAAATTTGTTTGTCAATTTTATTTTTAACTCTGCATAAGATCTCATTAGGGGATTGCAAATAAATAATTGTGGAGTGGGGGTTTCTTGAAAGAGCAGCAATCCCTGTCCCCAACCTGCTAAATCTTTGACATTACCTCTCTGAAGATTTGGAAGAAAAGAGAGAGGGAGAGTCATCCATTTTTGTGCCGAAAAATGGTAGGCCATGTAATACCTATTTCCATCTATTTTTTTACCATAGATAAGAAGCCATGGATTTTGGGTGGGCAGTGATGACAGAAAATTATAGGAAGATAAAATGGAATTCCATTCCTTACAAACTGCACGAGAGCCATAGATTGATTCAAATGAAAGCTTTGCAAATACCATTTCCTTCATATCTTGAGGCAACTTAGATATATCACTGCCCTCTCCATCTCTTTCAACTGATGTAACAGATTCTCGATCCATTTCGTTCAATTCTATCTCCATTTCTTTCAGCTCTGGAACTTTCCAACTATTAATGGCTTGTATTCTTGGAACAATAGATTAAGAAATCATATTTTTATTTCATTGTTTGATTAAATCATCTTCATTTCTTTTTATAGGCATTTGAGACGGTATAGTTTTTGGGCTAAGAGCGGCCGACCTGTGGAAATATTTATTAAAATAAATAAGATAGAAATTTGGGCTAAGAGAGGCCGACCTGGTGGAAATTTTTATTAAAATAAATAAGATAGAAATTAAGCTATCTTAAACTATTGATCTAAGATTTAATTAATTTTTTTTCTTTTTCTTGAAAACATATGTGATCTATTAAATTTTTATAAAGTATATTTTTATTTGATCATTGGGTTACATCATCTCACTCTTTTTTTATAGTTATTTAACATTTAGTACCTTAGGCAATCACACTGTAGTTTCTGGGTTGAGAGCAGTCAATGCTGAGGAAATCTATATTAAAATAAAATAAGATAAAAATTAAGCTATCTTAAATATATCCAGGACCAAGATTTTTTTTTCATCTATTAAATTTTTATGATAATTTCTCCCTCAAATTAATTTTTACATTTTATAATGCTATACTCAAATTCAAACAATAAAATAAAAATAAAGCAACCTTAAGATGAATAACTGAGCTAGAATTTAAGCACAATTTGTCATTACATATATAATTATCAATGTTAATAGTTCATTCTTGTTAAACATGGTGATATCAATTGAACATTCTTGGTCTCTTTTAAAATAGTGGTACCAACAAAAGATTCATTCCACCATTTTAAAGCCTATTGCTTCTGTATTATGAGGAAAATCCACTGTAAGTTTCTGGTTGGTGCTTACATAGATTAGAATGATTGGAAAATTACAGATTCATTCCCTCAATGGAAGTGATTGAAGTTACCTGGCATTGAAACTGCAGTCCATGCCAATTTCCCTCCGTATTCTTTCATGGGACTTTTTTTTTTGGTTTCTCTCCGTATTCTTGCATTTCACTTCTGTAAGTTTCCTTATCCTTTAATCCCAGCTCCTGGTAAATCCGATATATCATATGATGAAAAAATTTAAAACATCAAGAAATGCAGTAAAAAAGCATAAGTCATACATAACAGTTCCCTCTGCAACATTTTATCAGTTCATAAATATGTTGGTTCCTAAGCATTCTTGATCATTGAACCGAAGATTTGGCTTCTCCATCTTTCTTAAGATTTAAACCTCCTTTTAACGTCCTCTTCAATCGAGTATTGATTACTATAGTAACGCATTCATGAAGGGGTGTACCCTATTATTGGACTTATAATTTCAAAGAGGTACATAATTATTTCTGTGGAGAATGTGAATTATTTCCGATTAGAAAAAACAGTGCATAAATTCTATTGACAACATTATTTCCATTATTTAAATATAAAAGGTATGACCCACTGAAAACAGGTGAAGGGAGTGATGATTCACGAAATAAAAATGAATATGCCTATCTCCCTTTCGTTCGATTTAATTAATCTGTTTGAAAAATCGAGCAACCAATCAGAAAATAGTAACAAAATCAATTTGATAAAGAAATTAAAAAAAAAAAATCATGAAATTTGAACAACCAATCAAAAAAATAGAAATTCAATTCAGTATAGACTATTAGATAAAAGATCACGATTTTTGAAATTAAAATTAATTGTAAGGGACTAATAAATTTGAACAAGCTGACTATAATATTTATCAATCAAATTGAAAGAAATAGAAATAAATTCTAGCACTTGAAATAAATAGTACATTTGTTATTATTTATCTAGGCTTCTTAATTCATTAGAAGGGAAATGAAGTACTCTGTATAGTAATAGTAAATAATTTATCATTTAATCATATATATTAATTGATCTAAATTTAGATTAATATATAAACAATACTCTTAAATATTGTTCATTTGAACAGATAATTTCTTTTTATTGATAAAAGGCTAAACCACAAAAAGTATAGTTATAGCCACCATGAGCAAACTGAGTGAGAGCTCTAATCTTATCTTCATCATTAGACATTTTTCAGATCCACATGATTTGAACTATTATTCCGAACATCATCACCTGTAGAAAATTACATATGATTGCTCAACCCAGAGGGTTCCAAGCAATAATATTGTTAACACAGTCTAGATGGACCAAGGAGGCAAAGAATAACTTTCAAGCTATTAAGGAGGCTTTAGCAACATCCCCAACCTTGGTGAACCCAAATTTCTCATAGGATTTTATCCTTTATGCATATGGAGGTATGGATACCATTTTTGCAATTCTTGTATAGCAGAATAATGAGGACTTTAAGTAGTTCATTGCATTTTTTAGTCAAGGTTTGGCAGAATATGAAGCGAGGTATAGTTTCATTGAGACACATGTACTTGCTATAATCAGAAGTTTGAAGATATTCAAATATCTAGTCTCTAATAACAAGATCCAGTTGCTCGAAGTGGACGAGCTAGGGTTTCTGTGGGTGAAGACTTGGGTGAAGAGGATGAGGATGATGATGATGATGGGCTAGGGGAAGGTCTTTTATTTTCAGCTCATGCTTATTGTTTTTCCTTGCACGACGGTTACACTTTTGGTTGCAGTTTTATGGAGATGTGGGTTGTTTATGGTGGGGAAGGAGGTGATATTTTTCTCTAGTTTTCCCTTGATCTCCTTGGCAAGGTTTGGGGACTGCAATCTTTTTTGGGGTATTGGAGCTAGGGCTATGTCTGGTTACAGGAAGGTGCGATAGTAGTGGTGGGTGCTCTTGGCTTTTGGAGTGAGATTTTCTCTGCAACCTTGGAGATGGAAACCCTATTCTTTTGGGGTTGGGGTTTTTTATTTCTATGGTTGGTCTACTATAGGTTTTCCCTACTCAGATTTTGTGGGGCTTCCACTCTTGTGGGTGGCTTGGCTATTTTGGATGGCCCACTACTTCTGTTCATTGGCTTTTCTGTGTGGACCCTCTGTTCTTTCCTGGCTTATTCCTTGGTGAGGGTTTTTTATGTTTTGAATATCAATTCTCATGGATCTATGTATGAGGTGTTATTCTCTCCTATGAAGGTGGAGTGGCAACATGGGTTCTGGGCTATGTTTGAGTTGTCTGGGTAGTCGAGCTACTCTTTTTCCTATTATATTGAGTTGGAGAGTAGATGTGGGAGAGTTTGTCGGTTACTGTTGTTCACGTTGCTAGTTGAGGGAGCCGGTCAAAGCCCTCATGGTTTTCTTCGTAGATGATTCTAGGCTTACAGGTTTTTCCTTGTTTCCTGAATGATTTGCTAGTTGTGAGAGCCTATAAAAACACTCTTGGCCAGATTGTGCTTTGAGGACAAGATATTATTTTTTGGGCCTCAGTAGGTTGTGGGAGCCTTTTAAAACCCACTTTCATATTGATCTTTGTTCCTTCTTGCCCTATTGAAGTGGAGAGTAGGTGTGAAGGAGAATTTTGGCTATTTCGGTTTGTGTTGCTGGTTGAGGGAGTTGGTCTCAACCCTCATGGGGGTCTTCACAGATGGTTCTGGGTTCACAGTTTTATCACTATGTCCCAGATAGGTTTGTTGGTTGTGGGAGCCTATAAAAACCCTCTTGGCCATATTGTGCATACAGGTAATGCTGCTATTTTCTAGGCCTTAGAAGCTTGTAGGAGCCTTGTAAAACCCACTTTCAAGGTTAAGGGAGCCTAAAAAAAACCCTATGTTTTTAGTTTCTTTATGGGACTAGCTGGTTGCTAGCAGTTTTCAAGGGCCCAGTCTGGCCATTGTTTGTTTTTGGTTGGGTATTGGTTGTGTGATCTTTTATGGCCAGGAGCTTCTATTACAGGTTATGGGAGGATGGGAAAACCCTTATCTCAGTTGTGGGAGCCTTGTAAACCCATTAATCAGGTAACAGGAGCCTAGAAAAACCCTTACTACGGGTGTGGGGGCCTTGTAAAACCCATTAATCAGGTTATGGGTGCTTGGAAAAACCCTTTTTTTATGTTGAAGGTTATGGGAGCCTTGATAAAACCCTTGAGCTAGTGAAAGGCTTTGGCCTCCTCCTCTTTCAGCTTGGTTTCATTGACATCTCTTTGATGCTAGGTTGGTTTTAAGATGCTATTTATCATTGATGTATCACTTGCAGCTGTTTGTTTTGGGTTTCAGATCCTGGTTAAACCCAAGGGTTTCAAGTCTCTTTAAAGCCTATTGTAAGGGGTTTCGGGTCCCCTCAAAACCTATTTATCTAATAAAAAACTAGATTCACTTAATGGTTTCTCACCTTGGTGTAAAAGAGTTCCTTTTAAGAAGGGATTTGAATGAAAAGAGGGCTAGATGGATCACAAAGGTTATGGAGTATAACATAGAGATCCAGGTAACTAAATTTGTCAGAGGAAAGGGCCTTTGTGAACAAATGGAAAATGTGCTGGAGAGTCAGGTTGAGAAAGTGTTCGTTATTAATGATGCACCTGCAGATGCTACCCTTGGTTTAGTTGCAGGTTGGGTACAAGATATGACCCATTTTCTATAGAGTGGTGAATTTCCACCATGTTTGAACAGTGCCAAGAGACGATATTTCAGGTTATAGTCTATTCTATTTGTTTTGGTGGATAACATCCTTTTCAGAAAGGATTTTAATGGCATGCTTTTGAGATGTATTAATAATGATCAAACTAAAAATTTACTTCATGAATTCCATGATGGAACTATAGGGGGTCATTTTTCCCCAAGGACAACTACTTGGAAGATCATGAGGGCCAACTATTTTTGGCCCAACTTATTTAAGGATGCCCATGCTTGGGCAAGAAAGTGTGCAAAATATGTCATGTTTGCAAGAAAGGAGAGGATGCTAGCTTTACCATTGCAACCAATTCAGGTAGAGTAGCCTTTTATAAGATGGGGTATTGATTTCATAGGCCCTATCAACCTAGAATCAAGTACAGGTCATAGGTAGGTGCTGACTAAAATAGACTATTTCACAAGATGGACTGAGGCAGTTTCCTTAAGAGATTCCAATGAGCATGTTGTGCTAAATTTCTATGATGACTTAGTCACTAGATTTGGTGTGCCTGAATCCATCGTATCAGACAATGCTTTAGCATTTGTGGGTATTAGAGTAACAAATTGGGATGTTAAAAATGACATTCATCTAAATACCTCTTCAAATTATTACATTTAGGGTAATGGTTTGGAAGAAAGTACAAACAAAAATCTAATAAGAATTATCAAGAGAACCATGGAGGAGAATCAGAGATTTTGGCATACAAGTCTGAAGTATGCACTTTGGGAAGATAGGTTAACACCCAAGCAGTCTATTGGAAATTCTTCATGTGTTAGTTTATGGAAAAGAGTCAGTATTGTCTATTTCTATTGAATTACTAGCTGTGGATATCATGCATCAGCTGGAAATGTTTAAAGAGGAAGATCCAGTGGCAGTCTGATATGATCAACTCATGGAGTTGGAGGAGCAGAGAGATAAAGCAATGAGATCTAAGGAGTATCATCAACTCCAAACCAAGAGAGTATTTAATAAGAAAGTTAAACCTAGAATATTCAGAGAAGGCGACATGGTGCTCAGGTGGGATGAGCTTAAGCATAGACCGGGCAAGCATTCCAAATTTGATGCCTTCTAGTATGGTCCATTTATCATTACATGATGCAAGGAGCATAATGATTTTCAGTTGTCAAAGATGAATGGAGAAATCTTGCCAATCCTAGTTAATGAGATTCACCTCAAACACTGCTTTGAGGTATGACCCACCTTTGTATATACTAGGATAGGTTTTATACTTTCAATAGTGTTGTTGCACTATATGTTAGCTGTGTTTTGAGTTTTTCTAAGTGTTGTTCTAGCACAGTCCGTTGCCTAGGTTGTAGTTTCTTGTTTTCAATAAGTTTCCAAGTTTCTAGTCTATTTGAGTTGTAAAGGATTGATAAGTTTTACTGTTGTCACCCTTACTAATTCATTGAGCATACATATATAGTTTATTATTGTAAGACTCGTATTTCACTATCATAAATCATACATCCATACTCAATTAGTTAGGAAAAATGATAGCAATCCATGAAAGAAGTTTCTTTGAGTCAACCTGATGCAGGAAATAGCCCTCACTAAGCCTATCAAGTACATATCTACAACCCACGATAGTGAAGTCCCATACTTCACTATGACAAATTATAAAGTTGTACTCAACAAAATAGAAAGGGTTATTTTTTGAATTAAGTTGTGTTTTAGTCATGTTTTCTAAGTGACTTTGTGCCAGATGTATGGACAAGGCTACTGGTTTTCATGTTTAGTAGACAAACATCTAGCAGAAATCGCCAAAAATGCTACCAGATTTTTACCTACAGGCTCAATCAAGTAGAGACACTAAGTTTCAAAGAAAATGGTACATTTTACTTAACCTTTTATAATACATTCAGTCATATAAATGAAATAACTTTACAAGATTACAAAGATAAAAAAAAATCATTACATTCATACAAGTGAATCAAACATAAAATATTATTCAATCTTTTTGGGAAAAAATGTAATTTTTATTGGATGCAATAAAATACATGTGTCTCACACAACAAGCCGTGAGACTAACTTTTTCCAGTTGATACAGATAGGAACTGAAATATATATGAATGAGTAAATGTGAAAAGGCAAAATGAACATGTAGAGAAGGTAACCAGTCATTGCCTGAATGAGTGGTACTGTTGGTTTGCTCTGCTCTTGATTGCTTTGCCTTTCTCCTCATCCTTGGTCTTTAGATGTCCCATCTCCTGCATTGAGTGAAAGGAATGAATTAGAAAAAACTTCGAATCAATGAAAGGCTATATCCTGTACATGCACATTTTCTCATGCATACAAATGTTAATCCCTATGTGTATCATATGTAATGCCTAGTTCAAGTATCCAAAATCAAATAGAGCCATCATGCATACCCAAGATAGGCATACATTTTTCTAACATGTTTGTGTCATGTGCAGATACAGGTATGATCATGTTCATTTTAAGTATGTGGGGTAAAATGTGGCTCCCGCAAGGGTTGAGCCCAACATGCCGACATATAAAACTAAGCGGTGCAATGACAAAATGGTAGTAAGTTTCAAAGTATTTATCCTTACAAGTTCATCATTTAGGCTTCATAACCTAAGACAACATGCTATCTTGCAGAGACCAAGTGCAGATTCAATATTTTATTTTAGTTTTGACATGACCTCCTTTTTCTTTTCCTAAAAGTTCACATTAAGGAGAAAAAGGTGGAACATTGTTTAAAGGCATTGACATTGTTCAATTTTGAAAAGAATATAACCCTGAAAGTCAATGCAAACTACATCAGAAAAGATGTTTGAATGCAAAAGAACATAGATGCATAACAATTTTTATGCTAAAAACACCAAAGTCTCATAAGAAAGTGGAGTAATTCTAGAAATACAATGAAGTAAGTAGAGACTATACATATGATAGAGCTTACAATCATAACAATGCATCCACATTCATACAAAAGAGAGTGCAGTGATCTTTTCAAAAGACTATGAATTAAGGATCAACCTTATAATAGTTTTGTGATCTTCATATATAGCCGTCATAGGAGTGACTGGTGTTTTCATCAAGCCATCCATCAATGGAAATAGAACTACTTTAAGAAAGTGATAGTCATATGCCAATATCAAAAATTTTAAGATCAAAGCAAATAGCAAAGCATCTCAAGCAGGGACATTCCATAGGTTGCAAAATTTGAATCATAGAAATAACACCAAATGACAGTAAAACATAGATATAAAAGCATTGTTCACAATGAGAAAGTGAATCAAAGGAGATACATGTTCATCAATGACAATCAAAAGATCTCGTCATGGTCCTGTACTGAAATACTCATACACAACCATGGACAAAGAACATATACAATGACTAGTGCCACCTCAAAAAGTTAGCATTTACTGTCAAATAATTAGTGATATAGTTGTGATCATGTTAAACATATATAGTCAGGTGGAAAATCTCATTCAAAATGATAGTAAGAAAGTCTCAAAGATAGCAATAAATAGTGATGTCCAAACCTAAGGAAGCCTCACAAGGAATAGAGGTAGAGCGCAATATATTTGAAGGTCAAAGTGCGAATCAAAAAGATTGTATAGCAGTCATGATGATTAACATATAACCAATGAAAAAATAAAGTATTGACAACACTCAAAGATTGAAATAGTGAAAGCAAAATATCTTCTTGTGTGGTCTCACAATCCTAATACTATCACAGTTAAAGCCATCAATAACATCGTAATACAAGCATTAATTACAAGTATACGTGAGCATTTGCATTCAACAAACCGCTATTTTTAGGCTAGCAATGTAAAGCTTCTTCAACATGTTTTTCTTAAGAAATGTGTGTTTTAAGGCATGAGTATGTTTGTAATCAAACCCCACAAGCGGCTGTTGGGATCAAAGCTCTGAAGAAAAACTCAGGAAATAGAATAATGCCATAATAATATTTCATAAAACCATTCTGGGTTTGTCATAAGGATTTTGAATAATGGTTTTCAGATGTGCAGAGTGAAACCTTGGAGGGTTTTAGTAAAACATCCTTTAATTTAAATAGAGACACAAGGTCGTAAAGATCAAAAAGAATAAAAGAGCACTCAAAGTCATTTTCAACATTATACCACAAAAACAAACTCAGATTTCCTACAATAATGATGGCTAACAAATTGAGCTAGGGGTTTTGGTAACTTTTATGGGTTATATACAACTGAACCTTATGTGGGTTTTATTTCTCTTTAAAACCTGTCAGAAGAAAATGGAAACCCTTACGGGTTTTGAAACAGAAAGAGCCCAAGAATCTCATTTTATGCATAAACAGAGTTGTGGCCAAATAAAAATTTTGATTGTGAAAGCCTTCATTTTCATTAGGGTCCCTGCAAGATGTATTTCCATATACTTGAAGCAAGTTTTAAAGTGTTCGAACCAAAAGACATGGAAAACAAGGGTTGTAAGCATGATGAGGCCACAACCTTACAATTAAAGATGGAGGCAATCACTGAGAAGACCAAAGCAATATACAAAGACAGTGGAATGTCATAATGACAACATATATAGTAGTAACATCAAATACACTCATTGAAGACAAAGTTCCAAACAGAGCCAAAAGAATCACAGTCAAAATATATGCCCAAAAACGTAGTGAACAAGACTTACCAGGCTTGATTTTGACCCATGCAAAGCTTCCATGTAGGAAATCATCAAAATAGCCTACAAAATTCAGCCCAAGATTTTTTCGCAGAGAACCCTCATGGCGGTTGTGTGAGTATGTTGGGTCTAGGGTTTCAGAACCCTGTCGGTAGAGCAAGCTACTTCAAGAAGCTTCAACAAATAAATGTGATGCTTTGTCTTCAGCTAAGGGTTATGTCTAACCCTAACAGATGCCGATAAGTGAACAATGACATTATTGTCATTGTTTTTTAAGAAAATCATAACTTTTGCAAACTAATGGAGCCCATGGGTCTTTTAGAGAGTGTCTTTACCCTAGGAAAAATATGCTCATCCCTTATGTTTTATTTGAAAACCTTGTAATTTAGATGCCACATCAAGCTTTCAAAGTGTTCATATGACATGGGGTGAACTCACAATACTGGTTCCCACTTTTTGACCAACTTTGACACTTAGATGAATATTTTGAAAAAAACCTTCACTTTCTGACACCTATAACTTTTAAACCATTAAAAATTTGAAGATGATATAAACTTGTGATTTTTAACATCGTGTTTGTAGATTCTAAATATATTTTTTGCAAATTTGTTTGAATAAAATTTTATTGATTTTTCCATCTCCCTCAAAAAGTAGTTGTTTACAGCAAACAACATTTTTTAAGAGTGATATGTATCTCGAAACACATAAATTTTTTTCCATAAATGATAAAAACTTAATTCTTTTGAGTTTTGGTTTGTAACATCACCCAGGGCATGCACTTGGTTTGATAGAGATGTGTTGAATATTTTTTATTTTATTAAGGTTTGAAGTTCGACTAACTATAATTTGGATATAGGTGTACGTTTCAACACATAACTTGTTCTATATATATCAAAATTCAATTTTCTTTTTTTTGTTAGAAAGAAAACACCAATACCTAGTGCATAGATATTTTTCAGTTTTTTTTTAAATTAGTTTACTATTTTTCCCAATGCATTGAACAAAGAAGTTCATGTCCAGTGAAAAACCTACATTCATAAGAAATAAAATAAAAATATATTAATGAAATTAAATATATTCAAAGTTATACTATTTGGAAAGCTTATAATAAGGACTAAATACTTTTAAAAAAACAACTTTTAAATGAATTAATTTGACCCCCCAAAAGCTAATGTAAAATTAGTTTTTTATCAGCATTTGATAGATGCAAAGGAGACTCCATTGCAAGTATGATTTAGAATTAGAGAGGTTCTATCCAAGAAATTTTGATCTAAGAGCCTTTGATTTAACTCTCTTCAATTAATTACTTCAAATGGGACCTCTTAAAGCTTAAATCATTATATTTTTTTAAAAATGTATGATTTCAGCAAAAATTGGGACGTACCAAAAAGTGGGAACCAGCTTTGTGAGTTCACCCCATGTGGATGCCTTTGGTCATTCTTGACCTTTGTTTTACCTTCATAGTCAATTGGAATAGGATGGAGTTTTATTTTTGCATAAGTATTCATTGTACAACAAATGAGTTCAAAGGTATTTTTATGAGCCTTTAACTCATTTTGTTAATCTTTAATGTAAAATGATGGCATATAGGGTTTGTTGGAGGTAGTTTCCAATATATGGAGTGTATATAGGGGGTTATTGTTTGCTTTTAAGAGAATTTAGGGGCTATTTGGTTGTCATTATGTTTGGTTAAGTCAAGATTGACTTTTTGACTCATTTGGAGACCTTTTGGAGAGAATATAGTCCCTATATTTCTGGCTTTTTGAGGACATTTGAGCTGAGACAATTGAGAGCTCCTATCCTTGTGGGATTTTGGAGGGAAGTCATGGAGTTCACTTATATAGTCATTTTTCACTTCATTTGTAAGGGGTTATTTCATTGGAAGCCTTGGAAATCAATAAGATAAGGTATTTTACAATCTCAATTTTTTGTTTCTATTGTATATGTTTGAGGGATTGATATATTAACTTGTGATTTTTATTCATTCTTGGTTATTATGTTTGTTTTGTAACATGATTAGACATAAAAGTGGATGCAGTTGCAGGTGTTTTGAGTTATGAAAGATTCTTTATTTCAAAATTCACATGCATAGTAGCCTTCTTGCAGAATATTGATGCAAACACATCTTTATTGGGCTGTGTATATCAACTTGTTGTTGATTGCCTTGTGTTTATGAGCTGCTCTGCAAGTCCTTTTTGATATTTTGGTGCATCCCCTTCTCATTTTATCCCTTCTAGTTCTTTATTTCATGCATTTTCTTACCCTTTACCTCTGCAAGTTATTAGTATAGATGATAACCATATAGAATAGCTAGGATTCGGCCTCATCCAGAGATTTACTCCAGTTTTAAAGGATACCCACAACCTTAGGAGTGTTTCCATGTTTCACCAGAAAAGCTAAGTCTGCAACTTAGTTAGGGTGCATTTCTAGGTGATAACACATATAATTATCGATAAAATGATATAGAAAACTCAAAAACCTCAAATAGAGTTTGAAATTTTCAAAACTGGCTTGATCCAACTTGAGAAAATGGCAGGGCCAGTCAACTATCTAGCCAAAGCTGAAGCCATCCCAAAACATTGTGGCAACAGATAATTTAACCAATAAAAAATAGCTAAATATTTAACACATTGTAATATGAGTGAGATGTAACTATGAACTAGTGGACCTAATAATATTTAATAAAGTAGATTTTTATTGACTATTTTATGTAGGAACACATAAAGAGATAGTCATTTAGGGTTGTTCCTAATCCCTCAAATTCACTTCTCCAGAGAAGTATCTAATATTTTGATGGGTGTGCATACCATGTTAGCATGTTCTTAGTTTTGTGCAACTAATGGATATATGATAAATTTTTTGACAACTTCAACATTTTATGATTGTGCAAAGAAATAAAGAAAGGACTTTGGGTTGTTCTATGGAAAAATAGAGGCAAAAAAAATCATACTACACTTGATTATTTCCATAAAGGATCTCTCTGCAAAGCTTCATCAATAATTCTATAATTGAAAATAATTCATTACAATCTATCTTCTAGAATTTTATATTGTATTATTTGAGTTGAGAATTCATTTGGTATAATTTTATTAACTTGGATAACTAATCTTTGCTTCTCTTTTTAATTAGCCAATAGACTTAATTAAATCCAAAAAAGTATCAGTAAATTGGAAAAATATCTACAGCCCAAAAAATGTCACTGTTGTTTCCACATGTATTGACAAGGTTTTTCCAAAATTCAATCTTCACCAACTAAGACTCTTCTGTAGTTAATATGTTTAATAGAGTACTGAAAAATACATTAACACCTACAAAGGTTCAAGGCTTACTTTTATGGTGAGGCCCAGTTAGGTGGGAATTATAGGAATTCATTGTCCATACCTAATTAGGCAGGATATTTCAAAACTCGTCAAGTGCAAGTTTCCTAATTAGTGTTTCTCAAGTCTATTCCAACATTATTGAATGTCAACTGATTTCTTGAAGTTCCAACTCCCTACCTTAAACAAGCAAACCAAATTTATGAGAGAGTGAGAATGAATATAGATCATACAAAGAAAAAGCTTAATAAATAAGATGGCCACGTGAATCCATATGTCTTCATCCTAAGGAACATAGCATGTTCCTTCTGTTGCTCCTCTAGTGAAATGTAAGAAACTACTAGTTATAACATATATAATTGTTAGAAATTGGGATCTTAGGATACTAATCATTATAAACAAGATCATGAAGTAAATGAAATGAGAAACATACATGCATAAATGTACACATCACACAAGATATACATGGGGAAAACCCTTTCGGGTAAAAATACCCATAAAGCATCATTTAATTAAAACACTTAGAAATATAGTCTATCATAAAATAGACATGAACCTGGGGCCACTCCTCCAATACTTCTACATGGCCAATAATACCTCATATGCATAGTGATACAAGTCACCATAAAGCTCCAAATTCTCACACCTCTCAAATGAGAGAGAACCTCCTTAAATATAGGAGGAAGGGCAACTTCAATAGTCACACCTTTTCAATAACCCCCACTCATAAATAATTAATAATCTTTAGTTATTATATTATAATTATTTCAAATGGGATATGCTTATAAAGCATATAATATATAAGGTTTTATAACCTTATATTAGAACATTAAATATAAATGTTATAAGGATGTGATCCCTAATAACATTATGTTCTAACACTCCCCCTTAATGTTAATAGGGGATCACATGTCAATCTCCATAAAAGAAAAAAATGAAGCACCCCAGTAACATAGGTCTTCTTTGACAGTGATAAACAGGGACACAAATATATACCAACATGAAGATCATGCATTTTGGACTAGATGATAGTCATCTTGTCATAATTTATAATCCCAGTGTTTTAAAAATGATGTTGTGAGGTCTTAAAAAATTATATTGGAGCCGCGGTCCCCTCAAATTAGCTCTCCCTGGGTTCATTACATAGTTCTCGTAGGTCTTAATACAATGCTTTTACAAGTGGAAGATTTACAAGGAGAAGAATTTACATTATGCTCATAGGACTTAAAAACATCTACCCATAGGTCTTACGATAATGTGCCAGTAGGACTTAAAAATAAAGGATTTAGCCATTAGGTGGTGTCATTGACATGCACACTTCCCCTCAATGGAATCACCTAAGGCCAAGCATTATTTGAATTTGGAGCATATAATGCCTAAAGGTCTTATGCCTATTAGGTCTTACACCTAGGATTTAGCCACTAGGTGGTGTCATGTACACTCCCCCTTAATGACATCACCTCAAAGCCAATCACCGCATAGAGGATTTCAAATTGATGGCTAAAATTACAATGTATAGTATGTGCCCATGATCTTCAAAGTGTCTTTATTATAGAAATAATTCACTTGAGTGAGGTACCCATGATCTTCAAGGTGCCTCTATTATAGAATGCTTTCACTTGAGTGAGGTGCCCATGATCTTCAATGTTCATTTTGATCTTTAGAAATGATATTCTCATAATAATTTCATGTCAATTAAAATGACAAAGAGACCTCAAGAATATGGTTTGCTTCTAGATATTATCATGCCCATGTATCATGCTTAAAAAAGGTGTAGATTTTAATATATCATTATTTTGATAGAACTGATTCAATATCTTTTATATATATAAAAACTTAATAAATTTGAGAAGAGACCAAGACATTATTGAAGTGAGGTTGAAACTATCATATTTAGAGTTGTTATTGAGTTATCTCATATCAATAAGAATAATGTAGATTATACTCCATAATCTTAAAATCACTACAAAGACATCATCCTTTATGAAGTTAAAAGTGGTTATATAATGATCTGTCATAAACTCTTAAAAAATCATTATTGATCATTCTCTTTTTAAGACTAAAACCCTTTAATTAGACAATCAGATGTGATGTAGAAAAAAAATTAAAAAAATTCTAATAATTTCACTTAGCATTACACTCAATTGCATTATGATACTTCTAATACTTACCTTTGACTCCCATGAAGGGATAAGTCACTTGGAATCAATTACTCCAGTAAACTTAAAGACAATGTATATAGGGAAACGTCAAAAGAAAAGATGTCTCACTGCAATTGGGGCAATCAGATTCCAAAAATTTTAGAACCTGATCTAATCGGGAATGTGATGGAAAGAGAGAGGATTCATGCACCGTATCGTCTGAAATTTTTTTAAATTCTTATAGATATATATTGAACTAGGTGCAACAATATGCTAACAAACTTTTGCTTTCACCTATATTGATGAAGGATAAAGATTGGATAACAAAATAATATTGTATTTGATACAATCTTAGGGATCATGCAAAGTTAGGATATTACAATCTTAATAATATACATATACATGTATATAGAGATGTGTGGTCTTCCTAATTTATGATGATGTTAATTATGAAATGATCCTCCCTACGAAGATAGCTATAAATATAGAAGGTTTCTATGTCTGATCCACCAACATGAATATGCAAATTGTAGATATTAGTATCACTATGCAGTGATACATTGTCATTCCAGATATAAAGTTATGTGCTTGCAACTAAGAGTGTCATCTTTGATATGATATTTAAATGTATGCAGCCAGAAATGCAAGTAGGCAATAACTCAACAAGGAGAAGATCCACAATGGGATAAATAAAAGAGATATAGTCCAAATCAATGATTGATGGAATGCGTTAGATCTTCCTCTTGTACCTTATAAACAAAAAAATGGCATCCATTTATGTTCGATAGGACACATCTCTTCTTAATTGACCTTCTTCATAACAAACAGTTTACTAATCAAATCAAATCATATATTTTGGGTTATTTATGGTTGGTGATTAGTTTTCCTATGTAATCGTTATCTTCCATTGATACTTAGCATTACAAATCGTTGCCTATTATTGATGATTAATATTAATCTTAATTTATCAATTATTATTGTTACTTGTCAAGATGCCTTAGTGGATATGTGTGTAATCACATTTGATTTACAAATCGGTAGAGATTTGAGTTTAAATTGGCTTCATTTTTGCAAATCAACCTCTATTTTTGCCTTCAATATGCAGTGGTTTGGTTGATCTTCTGTCACATCGAACCTCTAATTCAATTTCAAAGTTGCTTTTCTTCAATTTTCTTTGCCATATCAGAGAATATTTGCAAAGCTTGGTGAATTCATTTTTTTGGTGGTTCAAAAATTACAAAAGGTATTTCACTAGCAGCTCATGCACAATGTTTTACTTTCATGCACTGTTGTGAGTGGAACATAAATAATGTCTTCAACACAAAATTCATATGTTAAGAGTAGTTGAAATATTTGAGACACAATGCGTTATATGTGAAGGGTTGTGACTCATTTTGCCCTCCTTAACCTTTCATACAAGGACAAGTCTTTCATTTTAAATGAGGAGTATGGAGATTAAAGCAATATGACAATGAAAAGTAGAAGATCTTCTTATGAGACTTATAGGAGTTTTTTATATAAGTCTATGCATGATATTTAAAATAATGTATAATTTTAAATATTTATTTTATTAATTTCAAGCTATTATACAAAAAAAAAAATTATAAGTTGATGATGTAATTTACTAAAAGGTTTACGAATTACCAATTAGCTACTTAATATGAATTTGATTTGGAAAATTTAAAATTAATTTTGAGAATTATTGTTGATTATTATTTATCAATACAAATAGAATATTTATAGTTAGTTGATCATAGTTTTTGACTAACAATGACATTTTTAGTTATCATTTATTTCAAAATAAAATCTCTCAAATTTGTCCTTATTTAATGTAAAATAATATAAATGGTTGTACACCATCATTTCAAACTAGGCTCAAGGTAGGCTCACAGAGTATACTTACTTGAATGTGGAAGCTTGATTTTACGAGTATTTTAAAATTACTTAATGATATAAAATACATGTTGATTGAGCATAAGGAATTTTCCCATCAAGTTCTATAGATCTTTTGGAATAATCTGTAAAAATGATTAGTATAGCCTAATAGGCTCTGATACCATGTTAGAAATTAGGATCTTAGGATACTAATTTCTTATAAGCAAGATCATGAATTAAATGAAATGAGAAACATACATGCATAAATATACACATTACACAAGATATACATGGGGAAGACCCTTTCGGGTAAAAAACCCCATAAAGCATCAATTAATTAAAATACTTACAAATATAGTCTATCATAAAATAGACATGAACCTGGGGACACTCCTCCAATAATTCCACATGGCCAATAATATCTCATATGCATAGTGATACAACTGACCATAAAGCTCCAAATTCTTACACCTCTCAAATGAGAGAGAACCTCCTTAAATATAGGAGGAAGAGTGACTTCACTAGTCCCACCTTTTCAATAACCCCCACTCATAAATAATTAATAATCTAATAGTTATTAGATTATAATTATTTCAGATGGGATATGCTTATAAAGCATATAATATATAAGGTTTTATAACCTTATATTAGAACATTATATATAAATGTTATAAGAATGTGATCCCTAATAACATTATGTTCTAACAATAATCCAAAGGTCACTATCAGTACTGAAAGGATGGGAGACAAAGTCTAATGGCAAATAGATTAAAGTAATAACACCTTCTACTTATTCTATTAAAATAATTTTCATATGATTCATGAGTTGGTATTGTTGCAATACTGTGTAGAATTAAAAAGTGCAGAATACAAAAGAATTAAATACAAGGCAATAGGCAAGGATGCTTGATGCTTATTAAGAATCAAAGACACAATTATATATACAATAGAACACTGCTTGCTTCATAGCTCAGTCATCCACATTTTCAAAATAGGTCAGAGAACTCTGCATAAGTCAATTATATCCTAAATACCAAGGAAGATCATCTTTTTATCCTTACAAGTTAACAATGTCCTCCATATATCCATTCTCTAATAGTTTTATCCGAAGAAATACAAGTGTCCTTGAGAAATATACTGTAGACATACAATCATGATCATTTTTTCATGAAACTTCAAACAAATGACATAACCGTACATTTGAGTAACAAACTTTCAAGTAAGAGACACCATAAATCCTGGCCTAACTGACAAAGTCACATTCAAAATGAATTAAGTATCAATACACACCTTGAAATTGCATTAAAAAAAAATCCAAGTAGAAAATGCAAACTAACTCTTGCAAACCAAAAATAGACTAAAGCAATTAGATGTATGGTGAGACTCCAACATCACCTGCCAACAAAGAGGACGTTGAAGGGAAATAGAATAAGCCTAGAGGTTTAAATATTATTTCTCAGTACTCTATTAAAAGTTAAAAAAATAACCCTAGAGGTTTAAATATTGTGTCAGTTGTGATTGATAATATTGCATTATAAGTACGATGGAGAAGCCAAATATTTGGTGTAAGGATCAAGAATGCGTAGGAACCAACATTTTTATGAACTCAAGTAATATTGCAGAGGGAATTGTTGTCTATGGCTTCTACTTTTGTGTTGCATTTCTTGATGTTTTATCCTTATCTAATAATGAGATTTACCAAGAGTTTGGATTAAAGGATAAGGAAAGGTACAGAAGTGAAATGCAAGAATACTATAGAGAAACAAAATTTTTATCCCATCAAACAGATGTATCGATTGCTCACTATGAAGGAATAATTCAATATTTTGACAATTGTGGAATATAGTTTCAATCCTAGGTAACTTCAATTACTATAATTGAGGGAATGAATCTACAACTTGCTAATCATTCTAATCTATGTGAGCACCAACTAGAAACTTATTGAATCTGCTAATACAGAGACTATAGGCTTTAAAATGGTAGTTTTTCCTTGAACAGATGATGATGTCATTTGAACTGAAGCTTAGCAATTATCATTTTTTAGTGAAATGAAAAGAATGAGAGATTAGGTAATTATTGTGGTAAGAACATTTAAATTTTTTTTGGGGAAATTAGATAATTTCATATAATGGTTAATATTTATTTTGGGTTTTCCAAGGGATTCTTTATTTGGGTAAAAGTACAAAGTTGTGTCACACTTTTATAAAGGAAATGGTCAATGTTGATTCAACTTTTTAAATTAAATCAATAGAAAGTGAAATATATGTTTTGAATTTTGAAATGATGTAAACTAATAAAATTTATATTCTTATGTATATTTTATGTCTATAATTTTAACAAAAATCTAAAAAATTATTTGAATGTAGATTTTTATGAAGCAAACACTATAATTTAGTTGCTGAAAAAATGTTGAAATTGAAGTTAAACAAGCCACCACACTTTATTTATTAAATTTTACTTTTTTTTCTTGAATTTTTTTTTTGTATATTGATAACTTGAAATTTTAGTGTACGGATATATTTTTTACTATTTTTAATAAATATATATTTTTCAATAAATTTGAAAAGTTGTGTGTGCTAAAATATATCTCTTTCGAATTCCCACCACCTTTTTTTTTAGTTATTTATCCAAATTAGAAAAGAATTATATCATCTTGACATAGATTCTTTTCTCTACTGCATCATGTTTTTTTCAAATTTTTTTAATAAATTTTAGTATTTTTCCTTGACAAGATAATCAACCTTATATTTTAGTGCTGATGATCTACTTTCAATAAAAATGAAATATAAAATATAAAAAACTAATTAAAATATTAAAAGATATATATTTTGGAAAATTAACTTGTAGATCTATAAAAGGGTATTTTTACATCTCAAAAAAAATATTATTTATAAGAGTAGGAGTTGTTGTAACATTGAGTTTTTTATTTATTTTTTAATTAGACCAAAAGTAGTATAAAATATACATTTAGTAGACACTTCCAATTGGAAAAATTGTGGACCATATATAACTTAGCTATAATGAATCTATATAGACGATATGTTTGACTAAAATTGATTTTTAGCTAGAATTACTTAAATTTACTTGTGCTGATAAGTTAGCCTAAAACGTGACACAGTTTTGTGCTTTTACCTATTTGGAATATATTGTAATGATTTGTTTAATGTGCATGTTTTCTTGATTAAATAGATATGGTATGGATTATTTTATGCAATAATATATTTAATTATCTTTTATAAACTTTTGTTAATGTATTTGAGTAAATTAGATAAACATTTTTTAAGTGAGCAGTTGACTCATATTATTTAAAAAATAATTAAATAATATTTTTAATTAAAGAGGATTTCTTCTCCCTTAAGACATTGTTCCTTTACTATCTTTGGGGGTGATTTTAATGCTATCATTGATTTAGATGAGAAAAGAGGAGGTGTTTTCCCTAATAAAAGGATTATGGATGACTTTGGGGATTTCATTTCTGATATGAGCCTTTTTTATTGTAACTCTCGGGATGGGGTTTTCACATGGACAAATATGAGAAGGGTTTTTTCTCAGATTGCTGAGAGATTAGATCGGTTTTTGTTATCTGAGAATCAGATTGATTCATATTTTGAATTCTTTTCCTCTATTCTACCAGTCTCAAGTTTTGATCATTTTCCAATTTCCCTTTCAGTTATTGAGGATAGGGCTTCTTTTAAGTCTTCATTTAAATTTGAGCCCATGTGGTTTAGGGATTCTTTCTTTTTGCCTCTGCTTATGAAATGGTGGAATTCTGCTCATTTTTGTTCTGGGTCCCGTATGTTTCAGATTGCTAAGAAGTTAAGTTATTTGAAATTGAATATTAGGGAATGGAATATATTGCATTTTAAGAATATCTTTCAGGAAAAACAAAGGATTCAAGATATGATTGAGTGTCTTAATACTCATGTGCTTCAACATGGTATGGTGCCATAATTTTTTGATGAATTGAAGTCACTAAAATTACAGCTTGAAGAGGTGTTAGCTAGAGAGAAAATCTATTGGAGATAGAAATCTAGAGAGTTATTGCTTTCAGATGGTGATAGGAATACAAATTTTTTTCATTCTTCGACTAAGAATAAAAGATGTAAGAATAGGATATATTGTATTCAGTGTCAAAATGGGAATTTATTGATAGAGTTGAAGGACATTGCTTCAGAGGCAATTAGATTTTTTAAGTCATTATTATCTTTGGAAAATGGAAATATCAGTAATGATATTATATCTAATAGTCCTCCTTTAGTATCTTTAAAAAGACAATAAGATGTTGATGTCTCCCTTTTCCTTAGAATAAGTTAAGAGTGTTGTCTTTGTCATGAATTCGGATAAAGCTTCGGGACCAAATGGTTTTACTCCTCTATTTTTTCAGAAATGTTGGGATTTTGTGGGAAATGATGTTTTATTGGCTCTCGAGGAAGCTAGGAGAAAGAGCTCTATTTTAAAAGAACTTAATACTACAATGATTACAATTATTCCTAAAAAAGAGGATAGTAAGACTTTTGCTGACTTTTGCCCCATTTCTTTATGTAACACTTTGTATAAGATATTTACAAAGGCAAATTCCCTTAGGTTGGCAAAAATTCTACCTAGGATTATTTCATTGGAGCAAGGTGGTTTTGTTCCTAGAAGAGAGATGACAGAGGGTGCAATTGTAGCACATGGGGTGCTGTATTCTATTTCCACCCAAAGAACCCTAGCCATGATAATTAAACTAGACATGATGAAGGCTTATGATAGAGTAGAGTGTGGGGCTTTATGTGTTGTTCTTGAGAAGTTGGGTTTTTCCAAGGATTGGGTCAAATGGATTCATGCATGTATTTCTTCTGTAAGATTCTCAGTTTTAATTAATGGTTCTCCTTGTGGTTTTTTCACGTCCTCTAGGAGTTTGAGATAGGGAGATCCTCTTTCTCCCTTTTTGTTTATTCTCCTAGCTGAAACCTTTAGTTGGGCTATTAGGGCTGCTAAAGTCGGGGGTTTTTGGAAAGGTATAAGGATTCAGAATATTCCCCAAAAGTATTTCTCATTGTCTCTTTGCAGATGATACTCTGTTATTTGGACATGCTTCGTTAGTTGAGGCAAAAGCGATTAAATGAATAATACAAAATTTTGCATCATTTTCTGGCCAGAAAATGAATGGTGATAAATCAAAGATTTTCTTCCTTAATACAACACAATTGGTTCAACATAGGTTGCAATCCTTTTGGGGATTTGAGACTAGAAATATTCCATGTACTTACCTTGGGATTCCTTTCTTTGTTAAATAGGCTAAGATTGGTTTTTGGGATAAGATTATTTCGGTCATTTCTAAAAGAATTCTCTCATAGAATCATAGATGGTTAACTTTGGTAGGTAAAATTGTTCTCTTCAAGTCTGTTTTGAATGTTGTTCCCATATATCTCATGTCTATTTTGAAGTCTCCAAAAACAACTATTGTTAGATTACAGGATACTCTTAGAGATTTTCTTTGGAAGAATAATCAACATGGCAAGAAGAAGCTCCTTTTAGTTGTATGGGATAAGGTATGTTTGCCTAAAGAACTTGGGGGAATAGGAATTCAAAGTTTGGAGAATCAAAATTTAGCCTTAGGTGCTAAGTTGGTTTGTAAATTATATGAGAAGCCTAGCCCCTTATGGGCACATATTATGTTTGCAAAATATTTAAATAATGGACTGAGAGAGCACATTTTTAAAGTCTCAAATTTGCCGCTAGGTTCTACTATTTGGAATTTCCTTTGTAAATGTAGATTAGTTATTTTGCCTCATCTCTCATGGATTGTTCATAATGGTGGAAAGGTCAAATTTTGAGATGAAGTATGGAATGGAAACACACCTCTGGTGAATATTATGGATTGGTCTCCTCTAATTAGTATTCTTTCCTCCCTTTGGATTTTCTTTGTAGTAGATTATTTTGAAATTGTGACTAGTGGAGCCCTTAAGCTAGCTAGATGGAAGTCAATTGATTTCTTAGATGTTGATCAAAGTATGAAATTAGATTTTGAGAATATTTTAGGGGATATAATTGTATTTGTTTCTGATTCTAAGGATGAACTTATTTGGACAAAGAATATTTCTTGTAAGTACACTGTTAAAGATGGTTACAACTCTCTTATGGTTGCTAAAGATTTATCATCCTGGCCTTATAAGTTGTTTTGGCATTCGGCTTGTCTTCCTAAAGCTGGAGCCTTTTCTTGGTTGGGAGTTTAGGACAAAGTCCTTACAGGTATGAGACTGGACAACCTTGGTATTACTGTTGTTTTCCCTTGTATCCTTTGTAAAAAAAATTTAGAATCTTCTTCACACCCGTTCCTACATTGTGATTATGCTTATGGATGTTGGCAATGGTTGTTTGAGAAGTTAAATATATCCTTTGTTATTGGTAAGGATCTCATTTTTTATTTTAGATCTTGGCCCTTTATATTTGCCTCATCTTTTTATGCATGCCTTTCGATCATATCTCCATCTATTGTGATTTGGAATGTTTGGCTAGAGAAAAACAACAAGATATTTAAAAAAACAAGTTCTCTTGTGTCTGAGGTTCTATTAAAAATTGAGTCTTCAATCTCTGAGGTTGCTTTGTTATTTATTTATAAGAATTTGAAAAATATTACTTCTTTTTTGCACTGGTATAGTAGAGTTACTAGATTTTGGAAGATGTTGTTGGTTTTACCCTCTCATGGTTCAATTTTAAAAAAGAATGATGCAATAGGTAAGAGATGCTCTGCTAGATGGAAACCTCCTCCATAGGGGCACTTTAAAATGAATTTTTATGGGGCCTCTCGTGGTAACCCTGGGCCAGCTAGGGTAGGCATGGGAATTTGTGATCACAATGCAAATTTTATTCGAGCTAAGTGTCATGCTATTGGTTTTAAAACTAAAAAGTATGCGGAATTTCATGCTTTGTCTTTAGGATTAGATATGGCAATCACTTTGGGAATTAAGGACTTAATAATTGAAGGTGATTCCATGGTGATTATTCAATGTGTTATGAAAAAGAAATCGAATTGTTGGAATTTGCAATATATACTTGATCTCATTTTATAAAAATTAGAATTGTTTGAATCTTTCTTGTTATCTCATTGTTACAAAGAAGTTAATAAGATTGTGGATTATTTGGCAAATTTAGCCATTGATAGCAATGATAATCAACGAGAGGTGGGTTTTAAGCAAATTACTTCTAGGGTATGGGAAGGTTTATAGAAATAGTAATGTGATTTTCTTGAGTAATGTTGATGTAAAACTTTGTGATGATAATTATTCTTGCTTTCCCCTTTCATTCCAAGTATTCATGTTCGTTGTCTAGAGGAGAGTTCAAGCTCATGGTATTTGATACAATAGTATTTTTTCCAAAGGTTTTTTAATACTTTCTTTTTTGGCAGGAAGTTTTTTGGCTCATGGGATTTGGCATAGGGCTTTGGAAAATTCGGTCTTCTTCCGTTGATAGCAGCTATGGGGTCTACATTTGAAAATTATTCGATGGGCCATATGGCCTCTATGTAAAACTGAAATTATATGTGTTGTGACCGCATTTTGTATATGGTTTTGGGTGGAGTGTATAAACTGATCTGTTAGATACTATAGGTTTATTTTATGAGTTGTGACCGTAGGTTTTCTTCCTAGGGTTCTTTCCTCCGGTATGCTCTTTGAATCCTATGTAAAAAATAGAAAATATTAATATAAAAAATTAGTGGAATAATCCCCTTTTATTGAAAAAAATATATATATATTTTCATATTATTAAATTTTAAAATTTTATATTTATTATTATTAATTTAAAATTATAGAAAAATGTTTCTATTAAGCTAAAATTTAGAAAAAGATACATTTTATTCACAAAATGAGAAAAATGTTGTAGATTTGTCAATTTTTAATTTTAATATTTTAAACTCTTAAAAAATGTACATTCCATATTCAAAACTATCTCTACATATAAGTGAAATTGTGGATAAATAAATATTATCTTGATCATAATATTCAAGGACATCTCAAAAGAAGGATTTTATTGATCATCATGATGTATTTTATATGATATTCTCATTTTAATAATGTTGTCAAATCTCAAACCTTCATTAAATAAAAATGTTTATTTTTTAGCAGGCTAAATGTGGCAAATGTTATGCTTAAAAACATTTAGCAACGTAGGTATATCACCATCATGAAGCATGATTTGTTACACATTAGCTCTAACATCATATGGTGATGCATGAATATATTTTAATAACAAACATGCATCTATTGTATTTAACAGAGTTTCTTCACTTTATAGTTTACTTATTTCCCAGAAAGACTCTATTAGACATGTAGAACATGTTACACCAAGGTATAGATTCACCATGCATATGGGATTGATCTCTAGTATCTTTACTACTTCCAGGGTATTAGACATGTAACCCATGTTACATCATGCTATATATTTACCATGCATGTGGAATTGATCTCTAATATCATTAATATTTTCAAGTTATGGACTCTATCCAAAGGTAAAGGTTCATTTCTTTTCTTTTCTTTAATGAAAAGTAATAAAGATTAGACAACCCATGGTTCTTGTAAAAACTATTTGCCAAACTTATATATTGAATAATTACATGCCACTTATCTCTTGTTCAATTTATAATGGATGAACTAGGAGAATATGCCCTTAATCATAACCTTGGTGTAATGTAGGCTAGAAGGTTTAAGAGATAGAAGAAATTAACCAAAGAATATAAGAGCATTTTAACCAATAGAATATTTTCATATATCTATTTCTATGAAACTTCTTTGACAGTTCCTTCCATCAGTTTCCATTACAAATGACGAGGAACACAATAATTAGAAACAACGATAACAATGGATGATATTATAAACTAGAACATGAAAGATATTATAAATTTGAACTAAACTAACAATCTGACAAATGAGTGAGATTGTTTTTTCATATTTTAGGGTGCTTGCATTATTGAATATTAGATATACCTTATAAAACCTAGTCCCAAATAGTGTTCCAATTAATGGAAATATTGTTTTGTTATCAATATTGGAATTTCATAAAGCACAACATGCCTAAATTCTGAAACATTCTTTTGTTGGGTATAAAATTTTGTAAAGTACCACATACCTAAAATCCCTAATAATCAACAATCAGTACAGTAAGAGAGATTATATACTATTTTGTACAAAGCTTATTCTATAATGTCATCATATATGTTTTTATATTACCTTTTAGTTGGATCTAGGTTTGGATGGTAAGAAATATTTCACGTTCTCCTGAAATTCAATGATAAAATAATTGAAAATTACAACAAATTATTTTGGCTGCTAGAATCTTTCATTAAGTGTTGGAAAATAAAAAAATACCATATATGGAGAAGAATTTAGTTTAAGTGTGTATTGATACTTAACTCATTTTGAATGTGACCTAGTCTCGTAGGCAAGGTTTTATTGTGTGTACTACTTGAAATTTGTTATTCAAATGTAGCGTTCCATCATTTCTTTCGAGTTTCATGCAAAAATGATAATGATTTTATATCGGCCTGCTATATTTTTTTTGGGGGGGACATTGGTATTTTGTTGAGGAGATGACAAAACTGTTTGAGAATGTATATCTGGAGGACACTGTTAACCTTGCAAGAATGCAATGGGAATATAAAATAATTTCCTTGTTGGCATTGACATTCCCCTTGGTATTCAAGATGTAATGTCTGGTACAAGATATTCATTGAGCTACATTAATTTATTTAGAGTTTACTAACATGTTTTGAAAATCTGGATGATTGAGCTATGAAGCAAGCAGTGTTGTATTGTCTATCTAAATTTTATGTCTTTAATTCTTAATAAGCATCAGTGTCTATTGGCTTGTAATTAATTATTCTGCCTTCCACACTTCTTAATCCAAATAGAAATCAGTCTTGACACACTACTCCAAATAGCATGAGGGTAAGATTGCATACTCTAAAACTAGAGACTAAACTGCAATGCCCTATTCATGAATTCAACATGCACAAAACTAGAACTCCAATTTATTTTAAGACTTATAAACTAAAACTCCCAAAAATATCATCAGTCATGTAAAATGCATGCGATGCATCAATACCAACATACTAATTGTTGAACTGTGCATTACAATTCACCTAATGGTGGATGGTGGTGAGGCTAGGTGCATGGCAGTGAGGCTCATGCATCACATGCCAACATACTTCCCCTTGATGCTGAGACTAACAATCTGATCTCAAAGCTTTGACAAAGTGGATCTATGCAACTCGATGTGAAAAATTCCAAACCCTTGCAACTTAGTGTGCAACACCAATCATAGCAAGCAATCATTTGCTACTTGACTCGAACATCCAAAGTGTGTCATTTTGTTTACATGCAAACAATTAAGCTTATACAACCTTCTAAACATATTTGTTAACTTTTTCCAACAAGATCCGTTGATCCAACCATAATCAATTTGTATACAACCTTTCTTAGATTGTGCATTCATCTCTCTAATCCAACATGACTTTTCACAATGATTCTTCAACCCACAAATTGAACAAGGGTGAAGATACCAACAATTCTCTACTTTATGTCCTTCTTTGTGACAATGCGAACACTAAATTATTTCAACTGATTTGCATGATCTTTAACACTAGCAACATCAAATCTCTCTTTCTTAGCATATCCAAGACCTGCATTCTTGGGCCTCATAATTGGTTGAATGGGCTGTTGAATTCCTTGCCCATGCTGTGATAGTTCCTTCCATCATTTTTCATTACGAATGACCAAGAACACAATCTAATTAGAAACATTAGAAATCAATCTTGACACACTACTCCAAATTGAATGAGGTTATCTCTTTATAAAGATTTCATACTCTAAAAATACAGACTAAACTGCGGTGCCCTGTTCCATGCATTGAGCATGCACAAAAATAGAACTCCAATTTGTTTTAAGACATAAACTAAAACTCCCAAAAATATCATTAGTCATGAAAAATGCATGTGATGCATCAATACCAACATACTAACTATTGAACTAGGCATTTTAATTCACCTAACGGTGCATGGTGGTGAGGCTAGGTGCATGGCGGTGAGGCTCATGCATAACATGCCAACAAATAATTTGTTGGTACTGCTATTTTTGGAGATACCTATAATGTTCAATTGATACTACCATGTCCCGAATAATAAGTGTAAGCAGCAAATATCACAACAATAATTCTAGTAAACTAACAGATGAACTACTCATAATCTAAGGAATAATATCTATGACATTCAAGAATGATGGTTATAACTAACATTTTGGAAATTAATTGGTATTTCTAATTATGATAAAGGTGGTAAAAAAATAGTTTAGTTGTGAGGATAATTGAGCTAAATAAATTTTGATTTCTGAAACTTTAAATATAATTCAAAAAGAGAAATATTTTCACACAAACATATTTGGTTGTTGCGGGATATATGAAGTTTGTCCATGAAATTTATGGGGGGGAAGAGGTGTCTTAGAAGAAATAAGTGTGGAATAGATTTGCTTGGTCTAAATGTAATTTTTTCCTATGGCTGGTGGTTAGAACCGTTGTCTTACTCAGGATAACTTGTATTAGTGGGGCTCTTGTGGGCCTTCTATGTGTGTTCTTTGTTGAGGAGATAGTCTCCCACCTTTTCTTTCAGTGTTCAAAGGATTTGTCACTACTGGTGGGAGTATTAGAACTGTTCCTGCTGGCATGTTTCCTCTCTGGTTGATTTTTAGGACCATTGGGGTCACGCTCTTATTTGCACTCCTTTTCTTCAAGTTACCTGGTCCTTAGGACCCACTTTTATTATTTGGCATATTTGGCTGGAGAGGAATTGATGGATTTTTCAGGATGCCAAGTTAGATGTTCAACATGTGGTGGAAAAATTTGAATTCTATTCAGCAGACTGTTTCGACAAAGTGTGATCTTGTTGGGGGAGTGGCACCTGGGGAGATTGATATATGCAATCGCTTTAATTTTTCTTTTCCTAATCCAAGAGTGTAGTTAGCTAGATAACTTATCAGGAATAGGTGTCATCATCCTTTGCAGAGGATTTCTAAAGTGGGTAATTGGAGTCCTCCTCTTGGTGTTTTGAAAATTAATGCAAATGGTTAGTCTAGGGGTAATCTTGGGCATGTTGGTATCGGTGGAGTGTGACATGATAGTTTTGGGCAAGTCCAATTTCTAGTTTCTATCTACAAATATTTTCATACAAATAATTATATGGAGGTTCTTGCTATTCTTGTTGCGGTGATATGTTGTTGTTCTCTTCGTTGGCAACAAATTGTTGTATAATCTGACTCCCAGGTTGTGGTGACTTTGCTAAATCAACATAACTTGGATGGTATTAGTTGGTAGTTACAATTGATTATTCAATAGATTCTTTTGTTTTGGAACTCTTTTGAGTCAATTACTTTAAGTCATATTCACAGATAATGCAATGGAGTGGTTGATTTTCTTGTTAAATGGGTTTTTGTTTTTATGGAGGACTAGTCTATTGAGGATAGGGAACACCTTTCTTTGGATGTGTCTCACATCTTGGATCATTTGGTGGATCGTTTCTCCTTTTTGGGTGGTTTGCCTTCTTTTGATGTACTTCTCTTTCTATTTTGAATAAAAAATTTACCCCTCTTTATCGTCAATTAAAAATTTAATTGTTAGTTGCTTCACTCCTGTATTGTTGAGCTCCTATTTTTATAGGGAGATTTATATTATTTTATTATTAATTATATTTTCTAATTAAAAGAAATCTCGAAGCTGAAGCCCCTTCCCTTAAACCCTATGCCTAGATGATTATATTGAATGAGAGCATATATGTCACCTATTATCCAGTGGCAACCATGAAATAATTGCCAATATATATATATATATATATATATATATATGTATATATATATATATATATATGTATATATATATATATGTATATATATATATATATATATATGTATATATATATATATAGAAAAGAGAGAATAATGTAAGGTTCTTTACTTACCCTTGGGTTATGTCCATGGACCAATCTGAGTGATCACAAATTTGTAGAAAGGCATGCTTGCACTCATCAATCTCTTATCTTGGGTGTCATTTTGAGGATATCTCACATGAGTTTGATCAATATAATCAAAGAGTGGAATGATCAAGCTAGGGGTTCTTACCATTGTAGGCGCCTCCTTGAGACACCATGGTGAATTTGCATAGCTCTCAGAAAATATACGAACACCTATGGCACTGTCCTCCATCTCTCTTTCCAAGCTCAACCCAATCATTTCTCCCCTTTCCATTTTTTAACTGTCTAGAGTCTAGTAACACATTAAGTCCTACTATAGAAGGCAATTTTAGTTGTGGGAGGCATGCATTCTTCCATCTTAGGGTTGGATCTCAAGAGAGGCTTACTAACTATAGAGAGTAAAAAAAGTATTAAAATCAAAAAATTTATCTTTGTGTCAAGAACCATGATATCCAGCACAAAAATATATGTCAAAAAAGAAATGAACATTTAAGAAAGTGCAGATGGAAAACGTAAAGCCTGATCTGATAGCTCGAAATATCCTTCCTATTTTATTTTGTCCCTCCACTTTTTGTTAAGCCTTCATTTAAAATGCATTGTTAATAGAATTGTAGATAATCCCATCAGTACCTTTGTTTTTCTAACTATCTGACTTCTCTATGAATCCGGGGAGATGTTTCTATGCAAAGGTGGGAGGTAAAGCACCTGTAATAGTAAACATCATGACCCTTTCTCCATTGTTAAATCTGGGACTATCCAATCATGTCCAACTCCATTATGGTCTGCAAATAGTGAAATCATGGCATTCTGTGGCACCACGTTTCCTTTAGGAACCAACATTATTATGAGCTAAAAAAATATTGTAGAGGGAACTGCTATGTATGAGTTATGCTTTCGTGTTGCATTCCTTGACATTTTATCAGGTTTACTAGGAGTTGTCTCACATCATGTTAAATGGGCTTTTGTCTTTATGGAGGACTAGTCTATTGAGGATAGGGGACACCTTTATTTGGAGTTGTCTTTGTAGACACCTAAAAATGTCTCATTGATCATGTGCTAATTATTCATCTAATTGATTAAATAATTCTTTAATTATTTAATTAAGTTAATTAATCTTATTCTTCTAATTTAATATTTCCTCATAATCTTACAAATTATTCTATTTCCTATTCTTTCATCATTTAATCATTTTAACCATTTTCTAATGTTAATTAAATATTTATTATTTAATTAGTTCTGATTAATTCCCCAATTTAAATAATCTTCATTATTTAAATAACTTAATTTTCAATTTTTATCTCTAATCAATTAATCATTCAACCCTTTTCTAAATATTAATTAAATATCTATTATTTAATTAATTGTGATTTTAATCCATTAATTTAAATAATCTTTATTATTGAATTAAATTTCATTTCTAAATAATTAAATAGTTTCTTTAAATTATTTAATTAACTAATTAATCACCAAATTCTAATTTCATTCAAATTTCAAATTCTTCTAATTTCTTCTAATTTCAAATACATGTGCATGATTTCAGAAATCAAATTGAAAATCAAAGTCAAGTTCTAAATATATTCAAATACTAAGTTGAATTTAAAATAAATTCAATTATTTGAATAAATCTCATGCAAAGATTAAATTAAAAATCTAAGTCAAAGTGTAAGCACATGCTAAATTAATTAATTAAATCATTATCTCTCCAATCTCTATTTCCATATTTTAGTTAGCTTTTTCTAAATAGAGCTTTCTTTGTCATCAATTAATTTTCCTCCAATTAAGTAAACATCATGACGCTTCCCCCTTTCGTTAAATATGAGACTATCCAATCGCATTCCGCTTCATTATGATCTATAAATAGTGAAATCATGGCATTCCCTAGCACCACGTTTCCTTTAGGAACCAACATTATTATGAGCTGAAAAAATATTATAGAAGGAACTGCTATGTATGAGTTATGCTTTTGTGCTGTATTTATGGACGTTTTATTAGGTTTACTAGGGGTTTGGATTATGGATAATGAAAGGTACAGAAGTGAAAAAAAAAATTTAATGCCATGACACAGATGTATCGATTGCTCACATGAAGGAATAATTCAACAACTGGGAAATAGGCATGGACCACAGTTTCAATGCTAGGTAACTTCAATTATTACAATTGAGGGAATGAATCTACAACTTGCCAATCATTCTAATCTAAGGGAGCACCAACCAAAAAATTATGAATCTTTTGTTGGTACCACTATTTTAGAAAGACCATTTTTAAATAATTAAATAGTTTCTTTAAATTATTTAATTAACTAATTAATTCTTCAATTCCAAATCCCCAAATTCTAATTTCATTTAATTTCATATTTCTTCTAATTTCATTCAAATTTCAAATTCTTCTAATTTCTTCTAATTTCAAATACATGTGCTTGATTTCAAAAATCAAATTGAAAATCAAAGTCAAGTTCTAAATATATTCAAATACTAAATTGAATTTAAAATTCAATTATTTGAATAAATCTCATGCAAAGATTAAATTAAAAATCTAAGTCAAAGTGCAAGCACATGCTAAATTACTTAGTTCAATCAATCAATTAATTAATTAAATCATTCTATCCAATCTCTATTTCCGTCTTTTAGTTAGCTTTTTCTAAATAAAGCCTTCTTTATCATCAGTTAATTTTCCTCCGATCATCCTTTTTCTTCCCTCAGTTATCTTTTTCTCAATCAGTTGACTCAATTAATCTATTCAATTTATTCTATTTCACCTCTAAATCAGTAGTTCAACTATCAATCAACATGTGAGCACACCTGAGTTCCACCTCTTGATCAATATGTTCCACCTTTCAATCAATCTTCTCCAAAAATCTATAAATTGAGCATTCAATCTCCATTTTCAACAATCACAAACTTTGAATCTTTGTATCAATGACATGTTTCCAATGCAATATGTGAGAGTTACCATACCATTGAACTAAATTATAGGACATGGCTCAAGGGGAGATTAATTGATTAGGACATGACTCGGCTTAAGGGCATGGGTCTACAATTGGGACATGTGGCTTAAGGGGATGAAACTAGAAATAAGACATGTTGCTTAAAAGAGGATCATTTAAAGTAAATTATAGGGCATGACTTAAGGGGAAATTAATTGATTAGGACATGACTTGGCTTAAGGGGATGGGTGTACGATTGGGACATGTGGCTTAAGAGGATCAAACTAGAAATAGGACATGTGCCTTAAAAGAGGATCATTTGAACCAAATTATAGGACATGGCTCAAGGGGAGATTAATTGATTAGGACATGACTCAGCTTAAGGGGATGCGTGTACAATTGGGACATGTGGCTTAAGGGGATCAAACTAGAAATAAGACATGTTGCTTAAAAGAGGATCATTTGAAGTAAATTATAGGACATGACTTAAGGGGAAATTAATTGATTAGGACATGACTTGGCTTAAGGGTATGGGTGTACGATTGGGACATGTGGCTTAAGGGGATCAAACTAGAAATAGGACATGTGCCTTAAAAGAGGATCATTTGAACTAAATTATAGGACATGGCTCAAGGGGAGATTAATTGATTAGGACATGACTCAGCTTAAGGGGATAGGTGTATGATTGGGACATGTGGCTTAAGGGGATCAAACTAGAAATAGGACATGTGCCTTAAAAGAGGATCATTTGAACTAAATTATAGGACATGGCTCAAGGGGAGATTAATTGATTAGGACATGGCTCAGCTTAAGGGCATGCATGTACAATTGGGACATGTGGCTTAAGGGGATCAAACTAGAAATATGACATGTGCCTTAAAAGAGGATCATTTGAATTAAATTATAGGGCATGACTTAAGGGGAAATTAATTGATTAGGACATGACTTGGCTTAAGGGCATGGGTGTACAATTGGGACATGTGGCTTAAGGGGATCAAACTAAAAATAGGACATGTGCCTTAAAAGAGGATCATTGAAGTAAATTATAGGAAATGACTTAAGGGAAATTAATTGATTAGGACATGACTCGGATTAAGGAGATTAGTGTACGATTGGGACATGTGGCTTAAGGGGATCAAACTAGAAATAGGACATGTTGCTTAAAAGAGGATCATTTGAAGTAAATTATAGGACATGACTTAAGGGGAAATTAATTGATTAGGACATGACTCAGCTTAAGGGGATGGGTGTACGATTGGGACATGTAGCTTAAGGGGATCAAACTAGAAATATGACATGTGCCTTAAAAGAGGATCATTTGAACTAAATTATAGGACATGGCTTATGGGGAGATTAATTTATTAGGACATGACTCGGCAAGTATAATCATTTCAAAAGACATACATAATTTTAAAACAAGTATATGTACCTCTATATATTAAATACTTATTCCATTGCATGTAATGCAATTGTGTAAGAGCTCTCAATAAGGGGATGGACCTATATATATCAAACAATAATATTTAAACCATCTTTATGATCAAATGGTATGTAATAAAAAGAAATTATGCATGTACACAATATATACATACATACATTTAACATGTATACATACCTCTTTATTTAAATACTTATTCCATTGTACCATCTGCATCCTCTCTTTTTTCCAAAGCATCTATAATTATCTCGTGATCTTCCATAGAAATTATCCACAACTTTTTATTACTAGGTCTGTCGTGATATCTCACTAGTTGTATATTTGTTGCAACAATCAAATTTGAGTACTGTATTATCTTCTTATGTGTTTCATAATCTTCAAAAGAAAGCAAACCATTCTTCCTTGTCAAATATTTCCTTATCCAAGTTCCAACAACTACCACTGAACCAATCGGATAATGAAAACCATCGTCATCTTCTCGAGGATTAACTAGTTTGTGTTTAGTCTCAACCCATCGAGCCAACCAATATTCTGTTTCCTCTTCATTATCCTCGAGTGTAACAACGGCATACACATGTCCTAGACAAACAAAAAATTAATAAATTATCACAATTTAGAATTTAAAAAATGTCATTTTTATTTTACACCAAATATAAAAAAGTTTGAAACTAATTTTATTAAATGGCCAACAAAATAATAAAAAATGATTACCTTTCTGTACAAGGTCTAAAACACGATCATAATCATTTGATGCAAATAGTTCATCATTATCTTCAATTGTGTTAATCTGATATTGTGCTTGAGTAGGAGTCAACGATCTTTGATTCCAATATTCAACCCATTCAGTATTCTCACATACATCAGAATCACCTGAAATACAAAACTGACAAAAACATGCAAGTTCCCTTATCCATATAGCCCATGTGCTTGCATTTGAACTCTTAAATGAATGCCATTTTGTTGATCCGCTAATTGTCTCACAATCAAGTTTTGACACAATGTTTTCCTCTTCAACTAGCCAAAAGAATCATTGAATTGTAGAGTTCACACTTGATCCTGTAGATAATGTTGTGTTGCACCAATCTACAATTGCACGTGCATCTTTAAATTTTACATTATCTTCAAATTTTAATTGCTCTCTAGAAAGAATTTTTTTAACACATGCACCAGCTCCATCATGTTCTCCTTTTCCATGTCCAGCTAAAAAAAAACTCCATATATCTTGGATATTGTATTCCTTGTGAGCCCTTCTTAGCCAATAAAACATTCGAGCATTCTTGAATTGTCTAGTACAATTACCTGACCATATAAGATGTTCTGTCATCTGGATTCCTCTTTCTCTTATATTTCTATAAAATATGCTGAAACAATATTGAACAAACTCTGACGAATGTATCCTATTATCACTCACATAGAAATGATACTCCCTTAGGATTTTTCTATCATCTTTAGTGCTATCATTTGCGTGTCTATAAACAATATGAACAAAACTAGCAACTTGAGTAGAATTGTAATATTGAGATTGAATTTCCTCGTGTGGCTTAAGAGTATAGTTTTCTACAAAGTCCACCACTGATAGTATACTTCCAATTGGAAATGTATTTCTACATGTGCGAAATTGAGAATCAAGCCATCTAGCATGTTGAGAGTGTGTCACATATTTTGGTACAATCTTACTTTTAAATTATGACATGAATGCATGTACACTAACCTTCTCTGTGATTAAATCAACAGGCTTTCCTATTTTCCCATCCTTTAAGGGATACTTAGCATTCTTAAATATTCTAACATCCACTAGTTGTTGTCCAAAATCAGTTTCACTACTCTCATGCATACATTCTACTAGTAATGAAAAATTGCCACAACTAGAACATTGTCCAGAAATACATGAATGTAAATAAAATAATTGTCCATCAGTTCTTTGACAAAATAAACTTGCTACAAATTCTTTGATTGATTCAGGTGGCATATCAATACCACATTCCTGGATAAGCATGTTACTATGCAAAACACAACGTATGTATCGAAAAACATCATAATAGTAATGAAATTGCATGTGCATTTTACAACAACAAGAGACTCTTTGCTTGTTAATTTTCACATACCAGGGCTTGCATTTTTCAAATGATCTTTGACTTATAGTGATATTTCCAAGTAACAAAACTTCATCCAAAAATTATCTATAAAATTCAATTTGAGTTGTGTCTAATAGATGTTTTGGATGAGGGTCACGAATTTTACACCCCACTCTCAACTTTAGAACATCTCTAGCATTAGATGATACCCTTGTATTATCATGCCAAAACTTTTCAACCAAAGATTTCACTTCAATATTCAATTTCATATCTGACCTGCAAAGTCTACCACTAAAATTCCAACTTTGGTTGATTGGATCACTTTCAATACTTTCTCTTCTTTTAGCTGCTCTAACCAATGTTTTAGGATGCATCTTTAAAATTCCACTAATGTTGCTTACCATCCTTTTATTCAAGGTTTCTTTATTCACTATGGCAACTGTTATAGCTCGTCGCGCCGCATCCTTATCTTTAGATTGACTCATTGTTCCAATAGATTCAATGGCACTTGCAACAATAGACATAACATGCTTAACAGATTCATCTTTTTTTGATGGTTTCACATAGATGCCTATTTTTTCGTTACTTTTCTCATTTTCCACATTCTCATCAATTGCATCATAAGTTGACATTGAATTGCATGTCTTTTTTGATAAAAAAATTCTTTGTATATTCTATTGGCATATGTTCTTATCTATCTCCAAGAAATCTTACAATGAAGATTATCCAAAACATTTTTTTTCAATTTTTATAAAAAAGTTTCCCTGATCTTCAACAATTGGAGGATTTTTATTTTCACCATGTTCAAAAGGATTTTTAGTTTCAACATTCAAAAGAATTTCATCTCTACCAACATGACAGTTTTCATTTTCATGGACAATTCTATCAATCTCAATATTGGTATATCTTGTTGGCATTTGGCATTATAACAGACAAGGAGACATTGTTGGCATTTCAGTAAGGATATTGAGAAGGTTGTTGATGATTATGGATATAACTGATTAAGGATGTTTACTATCTTAATATTATTATTTTTTCATTAATGTCAAGAAATTGATTTTCTAATTCAGTATGATGTTGCCATATCTTGAAAAGTATGATTTGATGAGTATAAAGATTTTGACAAAAGACACAGAAAGAATATGATGAATAAGGGGAGAAATAAGTTATTCAATGGGAAACTATTACCGAGTTATACAATGATGATATCTTGATGATTAGATTGTTTTGATATCCTACATATGTTATTGGTTGAAAGGTTAATACTAAACTATGTTACCGAGCAAAGAACCTACTCGGTAAACCCTAAGGTTATCGCTATCGGTTAATGAAGGCAGAATGTCTACCGAGTGAAGTTTAGTATTTACCGAGTTGCAACCGAGTAATAATAGAATGCATTAAATGATTACATGTATTATTTAATGAAGGAAGCTGATGAGTTGGCTATGATTAAATGATTGGTATGTCGTGAATGAAGTTTGTTAAAGAATCTATGGCAAAGGAAAATTGGCACGAAGATCTATAGCTTAGATTGAACCGCAATACCCTAGCACAAGTTCCAAGAAATATATGCAAGTTCCAAGGTGGGGTAAAACGTTTTCAGATCGAAGGATACATTAAACCTAGACAAAGTTTGAAGATCTGATGGCTATGATTGATCATGGGAAATGTGATCAAGGAGATTAGGCGGTTGGCTAATTGTTTATAAATAGGGAACTGTTGATAAACAATGTATGCGGGCAAGTGTATGCATAGGGATGCTACATAGTGATTACCGAGCATAGAAGCTTGAAGACCTATTTTGAATAACAGAGTATAGAGCCTAGTAGATGGACACGATTAGTTCTATGTCTATATTGTATTGAGAAAATAAGAATCTGCTTTAGCATTTTAGATGTGAAGTTGCAGATAGATTTTTATTACTGTTATTTAGTGAAGTGACAAAAAATCTCTTAACCAAGTGGACTTAACAGTCTTATTTGTAAAACCCTCTAACAAGGTGACATTCTGATTGAGTGTTTGAAATCCTTTAACAAGGTCACTTCTAACAAGGTGAAGATCCTAACAAATCTGAGGGAAATTCCTTAACTGGGTCACATCTAGCAATGTGTTTGTAATCTTTAACAGGATTTTCTTTTAACCGAGCATACTCTAGAAGAGTATATTTCTTAGTGGGTCCGAAATCCCACAATGGTTTTTCCCTATTTGGGTTTCCACGTTAGATCTGGTGTTATGAGGTTTATGATGTTTATATGCTTTTGAGTTTGCATGTTTAGCAGTTTTGGTTATATTACTGAAGTATATGTTACCAAGGTTGAATCTGATGTTTTTATAGAAGATTAAGTTTGTATGATTCACCCCCCCCCCCTCTCATCTTATTAGCTTGGCATCTGTATTTATCTTTAAGTATCAGAATTATCAATTGGTATCAGAGTTTTGGACTTCAGAAGAAAAAGTTTAAAGGTACTTGAGGAAAAGATCCAAAGATGTATAAGAGGGATGCACCGAAGCTGAACAAGTCAAGTTTCTCTACATGGCAGAAAAGGATGAAGCTGAACCTATCAGGAGTTGGATAATATGTTGTATATTATCTGGAGAATGATTTCATCACACTAAGCACCTATCCATTGACAATGGAAGAGATAAAGGCAAAGCAAGAACATATCTAAGCAATGATTGAAATAACATTTGCATTGACCGATTCAAAGTTTAATGATCTAGAAGGCTGCAATGATGCAAAGGCAATGTGGGACAAGCTCATATCTGTGTATGGTGGAGATGAACATGTTCAAAGAGAAAAAGTGGATAGTCTACGAGGACAACTTGAATCTATGAGGATGAATGAAGGTGAGAACATAACCCAGTATAGTACAAGACTAAAGGAGATTGTCAATCAAATCAAAGGAGCAGGTGGAACTATTGAAGAAAAGGATATAACAAGTAAGTTGTTAAGAACCCTTCTACCGGCTTATGCAATCCGAGTCTCTACAATCAATGAATTAAGTTTGTACCTAATATGCTAGTTTCTTTAGATGCTACTATTGGTAAGCTACATGCATTTGAGTTAAGTAACTTTGATATTAGTGGGTCATCGGTAAATAAAGTTGAATTTGCATTTAGTTCTTTTCATATTGGTGAATTTGATGATTACAATGATAGAATGAGTAAGTACACTAAAGGGGATCACAGTGGAGCAAGTGAAAGATTTCGCAAGAACATGGAGGAAGTACACAAACTGTATGAGGAAATCAGAAAGCAAGAAGAATTTGAAGCACTATTAGCCAGAAGGTTACCGAGAGGCAAAGGTAAGTATAAAGGAAAAATACCTTTGAAATGTCTCAATTGTGATAAGATAGGACATATGGCTTCTAACTATCCTGACAAAGATTCTATTGAAAAGAGAGATTACCGAGATGATAGACAGAAAGATAATCATTACAGAGGACACTGAGACTTCAGAAGAAGAGATAGAAAGTCATGCTTAATAGCCGATGAGGAATCCAATGATGATAAATAAGATGAAACTAATACAGAGGAAGTAGTTTATGTGGCTATCAAAGATGGATCGGATGAAGAAAGGTATGAAGAAAAAGCCCTAATATCTCACATAAATACTAATGATTCTTGGATCATAGATAGTGGATGCTCACATCACATGACAGGTGATAAACACAAGTTTGTTATGTTAGAAGACTATGATGGAGGCTATGTAAGATTTGGTAATGATGCACCATGTATGGTAAGAGGTAAAGGATCCATAACACTTCTTGATAATGCAAGATTCAATGATGTTTATTGGGTTGAAGGTTTGAAATAAAATTTGTTGAGTGTAGCACAACTAAACAATATAGGATACCGAATAAAATTTCAGAAAGGAATTGTCAAAGTTCATGACAAGCATGGAAAGTTAGCTGCTACCAGTACACAAACAAAAGGTAACACATTTCACCTTGACTCAACTCGGAATAAATGTTTGTATGCAAAGATAGATGATACCTGGTTATGGCATAAAATGTTTTGTCATGTAAATTTTGATAATCTAATCAAAATAAGCAAGAAACACCGAGTAAGAGGTCTACCGAGTCTTGAAAAACCTGAGAATGCTATGTGCCGAGGATGCCAGATGGGTAAAATGACAAGATCAAGCTTTACAAATAAGTCTTACACTTCTAAGGGAATTTTAAATCTTGTGTACACTGATCTTTGTGGTTCTATGAAAGTTCAAAGTTATTATGGTGATAAATATTTCATATTATTTGTGGATGATTACTCAAGGATGATGTCAGTAATGTTTTTAAAAGAAAAATCAGAAGCTTTTCAAATGTTTAAATGGTACAAGGCAAGAGTTGAAAATGAAATAGGAAGACAACTAAAATGTCTTAGATCAGATAGAGGAGGAGAGTTCACATCTGATGAGTTCAACTTATTTTGTAATGATCATGGTATAAAAAGGCAAGTCTCTGCATCGAGAACTCCACAGCAAAATGGAATAGCTGAGAGAAGAAACAGATCTATTCTGGATTGTGCCAGAACCCTAATGATTGAAACAAAAGTACCACAAACATTTTGGAGAGAAGCAATAAGCACTACAGTTTACACCCTGAATTGAGTACAACTAAAGAAAGGTACTTTGAAGACACCATATGAAATCTAGTATGACAAGAAACCTAATGTAAGTTATTTTAAAATCTTTGGAAGTAGATGCTATGTACACAAGGATGATAGAAATGGCAAGTTTGATCAGAAAAGTGAAGAAGGAACATTTCTTGGTTATTCTTCTAGAACTAAAGCATTTAAATGTATGATCAAATCATCTAACAAAATAGTAGAAAGTGCAAATGTGAAAATTGATGAATTTGCAGAAAGAAATGATGAAGGCAACTCCAAAGAACCAGAACATTATGATAAATTTGTCTATGTTCAACCGACAAGTCCTACCAAGAAAATTGCAGAAGGAAATGAAGAAAATATCCAGCTACCGAGTGATGAAGAAGAACATACAAAGCCTACTGAGCCTATATTAGCCAAATATGTCAGAAGACATCATGCACCAAGTCAGATTATAGGAGATAAGGATGATCCAGTGATGACAAGGAACAAACAAAGACAGAACACATGTCTAATATCTGAATTTGAACTGAGAATAGTGAAAGAGGCATTTAACAGTGAAGATTGGATAAATGCTATGACAAAAGAGATTGATCAAATCAAGAAAAATGACACATGGACACTGGTTCCAAGACCAAAGGACAAAAATGTAATCGGTACAAAGTGGATTTTCAGAAACAAGTTGAATGAAAAAGGAGAGGTCATTCAAAATAAAGCAAGACTAGTTTGCAAAGGTTATGCCCAAGAAGAAGGAATTGATTATGGTAAGACTTTTGCACCTATGGCAAGACTTGAAGGAGTAAAAACATTGTTGGCATATGCTGCTTACAAGAATTTCAAGGTATATCAGATAGATGTCAAATCTACATTTCTGAATGGAATATTAGAAGAAGAAGTTTTTATTGAACAACCTGAAGGATTTGCTGAAGACAAGAATAATGATCAGGTATGTAAATTGAACAAAGATTTAGATGGTCTGAAACAAGCACCTAGAGCATGGTATGAAAGATTGCACTCTTATTTAATCAAGATTGGTTTTATAAGAACAAGTGAAAACAACAATATTTACATGAAGAATGATGAAAATCGAATACTGATCTCAGCCATATTTGTTGATGATATTATATTTTGTGGGAATGACTCTTTATGCAATAACTTTGGAAATGAAATGAGCAAAGAATTTGAGATGTCATTAATCAGTGAGATAAAGTATTTTATAGGTTTATAGATACTGCAACTGAAAGATGAGATTTTCATTACTCAATCCAAGTACATAAAGGAAATCTTGAAGAAATTTGGAATGGAGGATTCAAAACTAGTAAGTACTCCTATGACTACCAACTGTAAACTATCAAAGAATGATGAATCTGCATCTGTTGATGAGACACTTTACTGATCCATGGTTGGAAAGCTACAATATGTTGTTCACAACAGGCTAGACATAGCACATGCAGTAGGTATAGTTGCAAGATTCTCTGTAGATCCTAAGGAAACACACTTGACAACAATCAAGAGAATTTTTAGATACTTGAAAGGCACTGAGGATTATGGCTTAGTATATTAGAAAAGAAATGATTTTGATTTAAAAGTTTATACTAATGTTGATTGGGCAGACAACATTGATGACAGAAAAAGCACAAGTGGAGGAGCTTTCTTTTTAGGAGAAATACTAGTGAGTTGGCTCAGCAAGAAACAAGGATGTGTTTCACAGTCAATAGCAGAAGTTGAATACATTGCTGCAGTATTGAATTGTACCAACATAGCATGGATCAAACAACTGTTAGAAGGTATAAATGAGAAAGTTACCGAGCCAATAACTATATTCTGTGACAATACTAGTGCCATTAACATTTCAAAGAATCATGTTATGCACTCTAAGACAAAGCACATCTCTATCAAATATCATTATCTTAGAGAAGAAGCTCAAGAGAAGAAAGTGTGTTGGAGTATGTTAGCACAAAGGAACAAATAGCAGATATCTTCACCAAGCCACTACCAAGGGACACTTTTGAGTATCTCAGAAGTAAGTTACGGGTCCTACCCCTATCTTCTACTCACTGACCGAGTTTGGTGAAAGCATCAATTTGATGACTCTACAGAATATCTTTTTAGGAGTTGATGCTGATTCTTTAGGATGTTTTCTAAAGGTGTATAGGGAACAATATAGACAACAGGAATTGAAGACATAAATGCTATGACCGAGACTAAGTTGACACATAACAACAGAAAATCACTTCATATAGGAAGAAATTATGTTTTAAGTTCTATACTTTTTGGCATTGTTGTCAAAGGGGGAGAAGACAGAAGAGAAGAGGAGAAGACTAATGTATGGGGGAGAATTCTGGTGACAAAAGGAGAGCATTTCAGCATTTCAGAATCTCACAGCAATTCGAATCAATTAGGTCAAATCAATTGGTTTTGCCATCAATGCCAAAGGGGGAGATTGTTGGCATTTGACATTATAACAGACAAGGAGAGATTGTTGGCATTTCAATAAGGATATTGAGAAGGTTGTTGATGATTATGGATATAACTGATTAAGGATGTTTACTGTCTTAATATTATTATTTTGTCATTGATGTCAAGAAATTGATTTTCTAATTCATTATGATGTTGCCATATCTTGAGAAGTATGATTTGATGAGTATAAAGATGTCAGTAAAAGACACAGAAAGAATATGATGAATAAGGGGAGAAATAAGTTATTCAATGGGCAACTACTACCAAGTTAGACAATGATGAGATCTTGATGATTAGATTGTTTTGATATCCTGCATATGTTATTGATTGAAAGGTTAATACTATACTATGTTACTGAGCAAAGAACCTAGTTGATAAACCCTAAGGTTATCGCTATCGGTTAATGAAGGCAGAATGTCTACCGAGTGAAGTTTAGTATTTACCGAGTTGAAACCGAGTAATAACAGAATGCGTTAAATGATTACATGCATTATTTAATGAAGAAAGCTGATAAGCTGGCTATGATTAAATGATTGGTATGCTATGAATGAATTTTGTTAAAGAATCTATGGCAAAGGAAAATTGGTAGGAAGATCTACAACTTAGATTGAACCGCAAGACCCTAGCACAAGTTCCAAGAAATATATGCAAGTTCCAAGGTGGGGTAAAATGTTTTCAGATCGAAGGATATATTGAACCTGGACAAAGTTTGAAGATCTGATGGCTATGATTGATCATGGGAAATGTGATCAAGGAGATTAAGTAGTTGGCTAATTGATTATAAATAGGGATATGTTGGTAAACAATGTATGTGGCCAAGTGTATGCACAGGGATGCTACATAGTGATTACCGAGCATAGAAGCTTGAAGACCTGTTTTGAATAACAGAGTATAGAGCCCAACAGATGGACAAGATTAGTTCTATGTCTATATTGTATTGAGAAAATAAGAATTTGCTTTAGCATTTTAGATGTGAAGTTACAGATAGATTTTTATTACTATTATTTAGTGAAGTGACAGAAAATATCTTAACCGAGTGGACTTAACAGTCTTATTTGTAAAACCCTCTAGCAAGGTGACATTCTGATTGAGTGTTTGAAATCCTTTAACAAGGTCACTTCTAACAAGGTGAAGATCCTAACAGATTTGAGGGAAATCCCTTAACTGGGTCACATCTAGCAATGTATTTGTAATCTTTAACAGGATTTTCTTTTAACTGAGCATACTCTAGAAGAGTATATTTCTTAGTGGGTCTGAAATCCCACAATGGTTTTTCCCTATTTGGGTTTCCACGTTAAATCTGGTGTTATGAGTGTTATAATGTTTATATGCTTTTGAGTTTGCATGTTTAGCAGTTTTGGTTATATTACTGAAGTATATGTTAACGAGGTTGAATCTAATATTTTTATGGAAGATTAAGTTTGTATGGTTCACCCCCTCTCTCATCTTATTATCTTGGCATCTGTACTTATCTTTAAGTATTAGAATTATCATATCCAGCTTCTACTAAATCAGAAATATGAAGATCACTTGTAATGACATTATCCATGTCTTGCAGAGAAGGATTTGAAGATGTACTTGGATTTGAGGATGATGTACTTGGAATATTCTTCATAATTATTTCATTCACATCATCATCATCCATAATTTCATCATCTACGTCCATCTGATCCCCCAAGGCATCATCTTGAATGTTTGTCTCTTCCATTGTTGTGGATCCAAAAGCATCAGTATTATTCATTTGTTGAATCATCATTCTTCTATCCCTTTGGCGTTTGGCCTCCTTCTCTCGTTCTTCTTGAATTTCCTCGACGGTCAATTTCCTCCTTTGTTTCTTCTTTTGACGTTGTTTAGATCCCATGACTAAAAACTTATGCAATAAATGCCACCTTCAAAAAATGGATCTAAAATTGCAACCAAAAAGAATCCAAAGGACAACTAGATCATAATATATCATTTAAAAACTCGCACATTTGAATCTACATGTTTTATTATGTTAAATGATCATATATTTATACAATTCAAAAAAACAAAAATTAATGGTAAAAGAAAACGGGATCCCATTTGCTTTTTTTTTTTTTAAATAAATTGCAATAAAGAACAGGATCCCGTTTTCAACATAGGATCCCATTTGTCAAAAAAATAATTTTGGGGCCCACTTGTAGGTTTAGAATTAGGCTTGGTAAATGCTTTGGAAAGCCGAACCTGGGGCTCATAACTGGTTTGACCTGCAACTTCAAGCCTAAATCAAGCTTCATACAAAAAAATGACTTCAAAAATATATCTGAACACCTAATTTTCAGAATTTTTTTAAACGAAAACCCATTATAGTACACATTGTCTAGATTCCAAATATAATTTTTTTAAAGAGAATGGATCAATATTTTTAATTTTAAAATAATTTCTAATGAAAGAGATCAATAAACTTGAAATAACATGGTTTTCTAAAATTTTAATAACTTTTTTGTTTAAGTTTTTTGAAAAAAAATTATATGGCATCAAATTACAGACAAATTTATACAGTTTAAAAAAATAAAAAATAAAAAATGTTAAGTTTAGGTCAAATTATGCTTGCCATACACGCAGATTTTTCAAAACAGTGATTATGCCCAATTAAAAAATAACAAAAAAAAAAAATATGGAAAAAAATTACAAAAAAATATCCTCATCAGAGATGAGTGAGTTATAGATCTTTTCCCAAAAGGATAAAGAAAAATAGTTTCATTTAGGTCAAATTATGCTTGCCATACACAGGCATGGTATGGTCCTAAAAAGTGAGTTTTAAACTATAGGTTTTACTAATGCCTATTCAAACTTCCTTTTTAAGATCTGGGTATTGAAAAAAATTACATATTTGGAAAGTAGACTTTGAGCACTACATTTTCTACTACTGAATTTTTTCAAGAATCATCCTTTAAGTGCCTCAAATATTTAGGTCAAACGGGACAAAATTGAAAAAGAAAAAAGAAAAAACTTCCACTTTTTGGCCAAAAAGTGGACACAACTTCTTGCACTTACCCCATTTCCTTTAGAGAAGGGGAGATAAAGAAGGGTATCCTCAGATATCTGACAATCTTGTTAGGGCCCCCCCACTAGAACCCCAATTGTTGTAACCAATCCGGAGGCTCCTCTCTCCACCCAAGCAAAGTGGATTTAGTTTGAGAGATTTTGGCACTTAAGGTCTCACTGACGAACTTGATTTTGCTTTCAAGGGCTTCGATGTTCTCCTTGGTGAGTTCTACAAATAATGCAGTATCATCTGCAAACTCAATATTAACCAAATCTGGCCCATCAGGAAGCACAACACCTTCGCATTTAGGGGAAATGGTGCAGTCTCTCAATATGTGGTAAAATGCATCAGAGGCAATGACAAACAAGGCTGGGGAAAGGGAGCATCCCTTCCTGATGGACCTTCCAAGTTTAATAACCTGAGTGAGTGAGACATTAACCTCAACCTATGTGGAAGGATGTTTGAGAAGAACCTTCACAAATTGACAGAATTATGTAGGGAATCTAAAGGCTTCTAACATCATCAATATAAAATCCCATTCAACCCTATCATAAGCTTTCTCGAAATCTAAGAGGAACATGGCAACATTTTTCCCGGAAGCATTAGCCCAGTCCATCGCTTCCCAACTGGTTATTAGGTTTTCCAGAATGAATCTTCCATTAATGAAACTTGTTTGAGTAGGACAGATAAACTTGGGTAACACATTTTCTAGTCTAAGAGCAAGAACTTTGGCCAAGATCTTATATGACACATTGAGAAGCGTAATAGGTCTCTAGCTATTTATAAGTGTCTTATCCCCCTCTTTGGGTAACATCTTGATAATCCCTTTGTTGATGATGTCTCCTAGGGATCTTTTTTCAAGAGCCTTAACATACAAATCATGGAGATCTTTGCTAATCTATTCCTCATTAGATTTATAAAACTCAATAGGAAATCCATCTGGGCCCATTGCTTTGTCATTATTAAGGGCTCTAATGGCATTTTTCACTTCCTCCATAGATATAGCTTGTTTCAAGGAATGGGAGTCTTCATCAGTTATTCTTTTGGGAATAAGTGCTTAGCATCTTTCTCTAGCTCTTTGTGAATTGGAAGAATCTTCAGAGGAGAAGAGCTCCTTGTAGAATAGGGCAAAGGCCTCTTTAATATCTTCTACCTCCACTACATCCTTGTTATCAACCCATAGTCTAAGAAAAAAGTTGGTGGGAATTGGAAAGAGTTATATTTCAGCACACACAAGTTTTCAAATTTATTGAAAAATATATATTTATAAAAAATAGTAAAAAAATATATCTATGCACTAAAGTTTCAAGTTATCAGTATACACATAAAAAATGATGCAAAAAAAGTAAAATTTACTAATTTAAGTGTGGTGGCTTCTGTAACTTCAATTTAAACATTTTATAAAGAACTAAATTATAGTTTTTACTCTTTTAAAAACTATATTCAAATAATTTTTTAAAATTTTGTTAAAATTAAAAACATAAAATAGACAAAAGAATATAAATTTGATTAGTTTACATTATCTCTAAATTCAAAACATATATTCTTGTTTCTACTGATTTACTTTAAAATTTTGAATCAACATTAACCATTTCCTTTATAAAAGTGTGACATAGCTTTGTACTTTTACCTAGCTACAAAATAATGAAACATCAAAAACCATGTGGATTCCCAAGTGGCTCCTTGAAGAACAAAAAAAAAATAAAAATTGGGATCTAAAATTGTTATTCCTCCATCTAAACTTTCCAAGTCTATTCCTCCATCGCCTCCTTCATCCATTTTGGGCCCTTATGTCCTAAAATCCCTAGCTATTCCTCCATCCAAATCTCAAAATCTGAGATCCACTTTTCCTCCATTAGTCCATCACCCCTCAAGGTGTGTGCCAATGTTGATCTTGCCAGTATTTCCATCCCCTCAATCCCAATTCTTTCAATATCCTATCTATTATCCAGCACCTTTTTCCATCTTTTTTGTTCCTTGGATCTCATCATTTGCATAAATCCTTGGCCTAAATCCTTAGTCCCATCTCATTTCCATTTTATGATCCTACCAATGTCTTTGAGCATACTTTTAAACGTCATGGTCCATTTTTTAAGGCTACTATCCAAACAAGAAGATGCTTGATTCCTCCTTCCATCCCCTATCATGTGTCCATTTTTTGCTAAAGAGTCAAAATGTCAAAAAAAACGAAAAAAAAAATTGAAAACAAAAGGAAAATGAAAAAGAAAAAAAAAGAAAAAAAAAGAAAAAAGAAAAGAAATAATTCGTCTTTTAGTGAAAACCTGACAAACAGGTGCCTTGGGAAAGTACAATGATGAAAACTCGGAAAACAAGCGTCATGCGTAATCTATGAACTTCTTGCATTCCACACTTGGAGGCAAGTTTCATTATCCTATCATCCCTCATGTCCATATCCCCTTTTCCACCTTTGATCTTGACAAGGCTGAAGATCTTCATGAACGTCTTGCATCCTATTTGCAGCTTTTAGTCTATCATAGCTTTTGGTCTTTATCCTTTGGCTTATTACAACCTTTCATCTATATTTTGTGGCTTACTGAAACATTTTGTCACTATCCCTTAGCCTATCACAACCTTCAATCCATATCCCTTATCCATTTTTTATCTTGCTTACCCTATCCATATCTTATCGTTGTCCATACACTTTTTTCCATCCCTTGATCATGATTCAATGTAAGGGCATAAAATACAAAACATGGTTTCAAAAACCTCTTGACATGTCCCTCATGGCATGTCATTGCTTTACATTGTCATATCTAGTCCCTTATCCCATTGTGTGGTAGCCCTTAGACATTGAATTCGCTTTGTCTTCATAATAAATAGCCTTTGTCCTCCCTCTATCCACCAACATTTCAGCAATCTTATTTATCTAATTGTCATATTACTTGCCTTGCTAGAGACTGGGGAAATTTCATAAAAAATCCCTAAAAATCAAATAAAGTCTTGAAAAAACAAAAAACAAAAAAAATGTCTTGAAATAATGACAAAAAAAATGCAAAATGTTCTGAAATAATTACAAAAAAATCCAAAAATGTCCTTAAAAAAAATCCAAAAACATTCATAAAATGTCCTAAACAAAACACAAAAAAATCAAAAAGTTCAAAAAACCCCTAAAAATTGGAAAACATCAAAATCCAAAAACAATCACTTTCATTACAACAATAAATTGGTTCTTTTGTACATAGAGAGACATTTGAGCAAATGTTAGACATAAAACATGATAAAACATTGTGCTTAACAAATCACGCATTAACAGATGAACTATTCAATCAACCAAGAATTCAAATTGATCGTGTGATGCTAAAAATGTGGTATATAAGAGGCATACACATATAATGAGACAATAAAATGTAATGAAAGCTTAATTGAAAAGTAAATCAAAGATGCAAACCATAAGCCTTCCTTGAAATGTCTCATTTTCCTCTATTCTTGAGGACCTTGAAGGTGTTGGATTGATGGGCTCTCAACGGAGCAATGACCTCCAAAGTGGCATCTCAAGAGTTGAGTAGCTACTTGATCATGATTGACTATGAAGATGATATGAAATGCATGATTTACGAAACTAGATGAATATGCTATGATTCATCCAAAAGCTAATTACTAGATGATTGAAATGTCAATTGCCTATAGTAACAATGCCTAAATTGATATCAGATGGGATCCTTATTGCTCCAATGTAGGGTCTATTTATAGGATTTCCAAGGCTTGGGGTGAGGTGGCAAGAATCAACGGTCAAGATTGATTTGAAGATATCAATGGTTAAATTGGAGGAAGTTGGCAAAGGGGGTTGGTTTAAAGGGAACACTTAGTGACAAGTGTCACAAAGGTTCTTAGAAGATGTTAGATGAAAGGGGACATGGGGTAGGTAGAATGGGTTAGGTTTAGGAATGGTTAGGTTAGGTGGTTAAAGTTAGGAGAATTGAATTTATAAATTCAACTAATAAGAAAATGGCTAATTAATTTCAACAACTCTTTGATTTGATTTGTTTTAATTAATTTAGGGATTGGAAGAATGATTTTGATGGGGAGAATTAATTAATTTAGAATTAATTAATCAAAGGGGGATATGAAATGAACTATATAAATAAATAATTTAGATTTATTTACTAGTAGATGAATAGATAAATTAATTAAATTGCTTTGTGAATTCAATTAATTGGGAAGGGGAATTATTCAAATAACTATGTATTTAATTAACTATCTTCAGACCATTTTTAGGTGTATACATTTTGCCCCTCTTTGAAGCGATGTGTGACGACACGTTGGTTCAAAGAAAACTCGATTGATGGTGTTGCTGATATTGATTTTGATAGAATGCAGATTCAATCTTGATTTGATGCGGATTTGGTTTTGATATGATACTGATTTGATTTGCAGATGATAAATCTTGATATGATGCGGTTTTGATCTTGGAGATGATAAATCTTGATATGATGCCCCAGATGCCGATTGATAGATATTGATGTGAGTATGTCCCCTCAGGATATGAATCGGATAATTTTTGAATGTTTTTGAATTTTTCACGATTTTTTAATATTTTTGAAATTTTTGAAATTTCTAAAAAAATTTCGATTTTTAAGGATTTTCCGATTTTCACAGAGTTTTTAGAGTCAATCCGATTCATTTCCCGATAAGAAATTTGAAAACGTTGTCCTGCTAGGTTGATTAGTTGATTAAATGATTAAAAATAAGTGGAATAAAAATCTCACTTAAATGCCCCATTATGAGTTTAAAAAGGTGAATTCTTTTTACCACTCCTCATTTGTGCACTGCAGTTGTTGGAGAAAAATTGCTCTGGAAGAAGGAAATGGCAATCCCGTACCACCAGTATAGGTTCGAGCGAGTTCGGCGATATGAGCGTCCTTCGGCATACGGTCCACCGATACGTAGTTCGAGAAAATCTAGCTTTGTTGATTTTTGAAAAATTTAGTTGTTTGTACAAAAAATCATTTTTTAGCATTTTTTATCAGATGGGTTGGGAAAAAAATTATATTTTTAAGATGGGTTTTTTGATTCATGAAATGGGTTTTTCCGAATTTTAAAAAAAAATTATTCGCATCTCAAAAAATTTCATTTATACATGCATTTTTTTGTTTTTTTGTTTTAAAATACATTAAAATTTTATTTTTTTTGAAATTGCATTTTGGGCGGGAAGAGGGGCGGTGGTGGCGGAGGAAGGCGGCTGCCACCAACACCACCACGGGCACCACCGTAGGCTCCTTCAGTGCTGGGGGCGCCACCGTCGGCGCTTGGGGTGCCCCTATTGGGGGGAAGGGGTGTTTTTCTTTTTTTTCTTTTTTTCAGCAAGTTTTAGATTTTTTATCATTTTGGAGATTTTGACTTGATTTTTGGAAATTTTTTATTTTTGAGATTTTGGTGATTTTTTAAAAATTTTGCAAGTTTTGAAATCTTTCGATTATTCGATTTTGGCAGTGAGGTTTGATGATTTGATTTGATTTGTGAGATTTTTTGATTTTTTGCCGATGAGGATTTTTTTATTTGATTTGATTTGTCAATTGTTGAATTTGTTGTCAATTTGATTTGATTTTTGATTTTTGATAGGGTAAGATTTGATTAGCTATCTAATTTATAAAATTAGACACTCCTGATTGATAAATTTGATGATCAGTTTCTGATTATCTCGATGCATGCGTGAGATGAGATAAGTTTGATAATGACCTCATGATAAATGAGTGTCATTGATAGGGCCCCAATGAGATTTGATAAACATCTCAATTGAGCAAAATAGATTGATAGATTGATTTGATAGATAGATAAATCAAGAAACTGATATGATGAGATGATTTGATTGTAGGAGCACTTTACCGTTCTTCAGTCTCGGGAGTGTTTTCCAAAGACATGGATGTTGATACCTTGCCTTAGCCAGGCGGAGCGAGACCAAATTGGTAGGTGTGGCTTATCTTCCCTTCTTGACATGCCTTGACCTTTGATAAACTGGGGATTACTGACAGCTTTAGCAGAGCGCTGACATAGTGAGCATAATACTTTTCATTTGCCAACGGGAGAGATTACAGTGACACTCGAGGATGTCTATCGGGTTCTGTGCATCTCTATGATGGGCGATCTAGTATATTACAATCTCAGCGAGTGGGGTGGGATAGAGGCACTTTGCCGAGTGTTTGAGGATGATGAGATAGGTGGATACGATATTCCATGGCAAGAGATGCTAGAGCTAGGATATGCCACATTACCGACTGTGCTTGCCAAATTTATTGGAGGCTTCCTTTGTCCTGATCACCGATCAAAGGGACTATCTGTTGGATGGGGTCGTCTGCTTGAGCAGATGGTGACACAGGGACCCAATTTGCCTGGGGGTCATGCATGTTGGTGCACTTGTATCATGACCTGCACCGAGTTGTGTATCAGGGATTAGCTGCGTTATCAGCAGGGGTGATCATGCTTCAGATATGGGCCTGGGAGCATCTACCTATCACACGACCATTGGTTGACCGAGATAGACCTATAGGTAGGCCTTATGCTAAGGGGTATCCAAGTATTATTGTCCAGTGAAAGATGGGCAAATCAGAGTACTAGCGATGGACCTTGGATGATCTGGATACTGTGATATGGAGACCATATAGGGATTATGAGATTTGGCCTAAGGATGCAGTGGAGATGCCGTATGTATTCATGACGTGATATCTGATTGGATCGACACCCTATGTTATCAAGCGATTCCTTTGTACGAGGGTGTTGAGATAGTATGGTAGGATACAGGAGATGCCACAGGGTACAACTCATTACGCTCGTCGAAGATTGGATGTGGCTACTTGGGGGCCTTCTATTTCTTATGACCAGGCCTACGCAAATTATCTATCATTGGAGCCAGTTGATTGAGATTTATCTTCCAGGTGTGATGGATAGCGGGATGACACCTAAGTACGCCATGCACTGTACTGCACATAGGTTTCTGAGGCTGACACGTCTGGATGAGCCAGAGCCAGTTTTTGATGAGGATGATGAGAGGCTATGACACAGAGCTCCTAGACGATGGAGGGATGGTGGTGGTAGAGATGATAGCGGAGATGGGGATGGATATGGAGGAGATGCAGGAGATCATGGTGATGGAGGAGATGATGATGGGGGAGATGGTTGAGCAATGGTAGCAATAGCGGTACACACATCAGGAGCTAGCAGTTCTAGATCTGCTAGAGATGTATATATAGATTGGATGGCCCGAGTGGTCAGACATAGGAGATGAGGTCCAGGGGATCAGGGGCATCAGGTCCCAGAGCAAGAGGTTCCCCCGGTTGAGTAGGTACCTATGACAGTAGCATGGGCTGAGCAGCCACAGGTAGAGGCACCTTGATGGATCCTCATTAGGATGTCATCTCATTAGCAGCAGGCTCAAATTACAGACTTACAGGATCAAGTTTAGTAGCTAAAGACTCGATTAGTAGAGAGGGACTCTCAGACGGCCCAGCTAGAGGCTCAGATGGCTTCTCTTATAATCAAGAGAGATGCAGCTATGGATAGGTGTCGGCAAGTGAAGACATAGGTACAGTTATCAGAGGAGTCTGCTTCAGGGAAGGCTACCCTAAAGATGATGTGTCAGGGGATCTGAGAGTTTGAGTATTACAGGACCTTATACTTTACTGTTGTTCCTGCTAATCGAAGGGCTCCAGGGTTTTCATAGATGAGCAGGAGATCAAGACAGAGTCAGACTAAGAGTCAAGGAGTGACAGGGCTGCTTCAGAGAGCTCCCCCAAGTGGGGACTCAAGTACAGGGGTACCAGCTGGTGCTACTCTACCTGCCGCATCGGGACAGAGTTTTGCTCCGTGTCCTAGTGGTCACACTGATATGGGACATTGATCTATTTATGTACACACCTTTTTGTGATGAGATATTGATGATTCCTGTGATGTATATTTGTGATGTATCTCATATATTTTGTGATATCATTGTACCTTGGACATTGATCTTGTTTTGATGATATGATATGCAGTTGATTCTATGTGCTCTACATGACCTATGAGATGATATATGTTGTGCAGTTACTTTTATGATGTATGCTTAATGTATGCTTTAACTTCTATATGCCTATGGATTCTAGATGATGGATATATGATGATGCGGTATTTACATGATGTATGCAAATGCTGATATGTATGGTGATGCTTATAAGTGTTATGTGATGTATGTGCAATGCAATATTTTCTATGCTTATGATATTTTTATGATTTTGTCATTCATGTTAATATGAGATGGATGCAATGCAATGCAATGGTGCTACTTTATATATTTTGAGATTAGATGAATTCCATGCAATGATCTAACTAAATAAATGATTTGATGTTTTATATGAATGATGCTTTAGTATGCAATGGTTACATGAGATGAACTCACTTATCATGCAGGATGAATGAATTGATTATTTTTGCTATTGTCCAGTGTAATCAATCACGTAATAAGAGAAATAACATCATGTTAGTCTTTGGCCTTGGAAAAGATGAGCATCGTGATCCCATGCAAAATGAAATGTAGATCTACTTTAAAATGCAAATGCAAGAATGAAATGCAATGCGGTGATCGGACCGGTCATGGAGTCATTGCTTTGTTTCATCATTGAGCCTTGAAAATGTGGGAAGTGAGTGCAAACATCAATGGTATAATTGAACCATGATGACCTGAGCACTACTTTCCTGGGTTTTGATATTGCAAGTTAGCACAAGCATCAAGGTATAATTGAACCAAGATGAGATGAGTGTTGCTTGTGCAAAATAGGCAGTATTAACCATTCCTATATGCAAGTCCGAAATGTCTTCTATGATACTTCAATGATCATGTCCTGAGACAACGTTGCACATATTAATGATTAATTTACAGACAGTAGACAAGAAAAATAGCATGTTCCTTCCTCGTTCCTCTAGTCAAAGACATCCTAGAGTTACATAGAAATCATGATAGCGAAAATCAAATTAAAATAGTTGAACCATTATTGACAAAGTGTTAAAATCATTAGTCAAGATATATCATCCATTGATATGTGTTTTGTCATTTTTAGATTGATATGTGGTAGTTAATGGTTGACAATGTGATCTTATGTTCAACGTTGGATGTGTCTCATTTTTTCGCTTGGCCACTATTGTCTAATTGTTGTTCTACCTATTTGATTAAGCTCAAAATGAGCAAAAAATTTTGCCCCCAGCTAGGTTCAGGATTTTGCCCCCAGCCTATAAACAACCTTTATTATGATATATACAATGATCCAAACCATGGTGAGAAATCACTTGGGATGCTTGCGTATGTACAAAGGCTTTATGATGGATATGAACAATGTTGATGGAAGCAAAATGCAAGTGAAAGGATGCATGAACTAATAGATGGAAGAGCTAGCTGACAGATAGTGCCTGTTTGCCAGGTTTTCACCATCTATTTTTATTGCACTTTTTGTCATATTTTGATTTTATTTTTTTTGCTTTTTTTCACTGTTTTTAGATTTTTTTTCTTTTTCAGACATAAAACATCTTCAGATGCATGCTATTGATGGGTTCCTTGATCTGATCTCTATCTTGTGTTGATAACTGATATGCTCCTTACCCAAATACTATTGTGACCACAAATGGACCTAGTACTAGTTCTCCAACTTGAAAGATTCTTGGTTTGACCTTGTGATTATAGCTCCGACACATTCTTTGTTGATATACCTTTAGATGATCAAAGACATTTTGTCTTCGTTCATGGATCAATTCTAACTCTTGTAGTCTAGATACTCATTGTTCTTCATCTGGGATGAGACCTTTTAGTGATACACATAGAGAGGGTATCTCTACTTCAATTGGTAATATGGCTTCTGATCCATATACAAGAGAGAAAGGTGTGGCACCTGTTGGTGTGTGGATACTAGTATGGTAGGCCCATAGAGTAGGGTTCAGTTGAATATGCCAATCTCTTTCAGCATCGTTCACTATCTTTTTGAGGATTTTCAAAATGGTTTTGTTAGATGCTTCTGCCTACCCATTCCCTTGTGGATAATAGGGTGTGGAGAATCTGTGCTAGATTTTGAACTTCTCACACAACTCTTGTACATCCTGATTTTTGAATGGTCACCCATTATTAGTGATAATGGTCATTGGTATTCCATAGAGACAGATGATGTAATTCAAAATAAAGGCAACAATTTGTTTTCCTGTGATGTTTGTGAGAGGTACAACCTCAATCCATTTTGTAAAGTATTGTGCAGCTACTAGGATGAATTTGTGTCCATTAGATGAGGAAGGATTTATCTTTCCTCCTAGATCTAGACCCCATTGACAAAAAGGCCAAGATTTTTCTAAAGTATGAAGTTCTTGTACTGGTGCATGAATCAAATTTTGCATGGATCTAACATTGTTTGCATGTTCTTTCTATTTGAAAAGAATCCTGTTCCATAGTCGGCCAATAATAGCCCAAGCGTATGAGTTTTATCAAAAGGGTAAGACCACCTGAATGAGTACCACAAATGTCATTATGTACTTCATTTAAGGCCTTCTCAGATTCTTCTTGTTTGAGACATCTTAAGAGAGTACCTTCCAGACCTCATTTAAATAGGGTATCTGCGACAAGAGTAAAATGGAAGGATTGGCGAATAAAGTTTCTCTTTTGGTTCTTTGATAAATCAAGAGGTAGGGTATTGTCTTTTAGGTATGTGTAAGTTTGTCCATAGCGAGAGAAATCATGTCCAATAAGTTGACAGATGGTTTGGGAATCAGGACAATTAAAGGTAGGATGAAACAACTCTTCAACCAGGAATTCATAACGTTGATGATTTTCTTGTGTCTGCAGAAGAGAAGCAAGTGTAGCCATGGCGTCTGCTGCTTTATTATCATTTCTTGGAATCTGCTCAAATGTGATTTCAACAAAGTACTTCTTGAAATCATCCACCATCTTTTTGTAAGGCATGAGTTTGTCATCTTTTGTTTGATAGTCATCATTGATTTGGTTGATGATGAGCTGAGAGTCTCCAAAGACTTGAAGTTGTGTTATATTCCATTCTACAGCCATTTTGATACTTGTAACTAAAGCTTCATACTCTACAGTATTATTGGTACATGGGAAGCATAATTTGTATCATTTTAGAATTATATGACCTTGTGGTGTGATGAATAGAGTACCTGCTTCTGATCCATGTTGTGTATATGAACCATCAAAGTATAATTGCCATGTTTTTGTGGTGACTATTAGGATATCAGCATCAAGAAATTCAATTTGTAAAGGACGATCATCTTGAAGCGGTGCCTCAGCTAGTTGGTCTGCAATGACTTTTCCCTTGATAGCTTTTCTGTCTACATACTCAATATCAGACTCACTTAGAATCATGATCCATTTTGCTAATCATCTTGTCAATGTTTCTTTGCTGAGAAAATACTTCAATGGGTCAATTTTAGCTATCAACTTGATGGAGTGAGATAGTAGATAGTGTCTTAATTTTTGAGAAGCAAAAACTACCACCAAGCATGTTTTTTCTATTGGGCAATAGTTGAGCTCGTATCCCACTAGTGTTCTACTAATGTAGTAGATGGCCCACTCTTTTCCTTCATTATCCTGTTGTGCGAGCAGAACTCCTAATGATACTTCAGTGGTCGATATATAGAGTAATAACGACTTTCCTAGAATTGGTGACATTAGAACGGGTAGTTGCATGAGATATGCCTTGATCTTGTTGAATGCATCATCACATTGATGGTCCCATTTGAAATGAACATTTTTATGCAATAGATGAGTAAATGGTTGACATTTTTTTGCTAGTTGAGCCACAAATCTTCTGATTGACTGGAGTCTTCCTTGGAGTGATCTGAGTTGACTTATATTCTTGGGAGATGCCATTTCCATGATTTCTTTAACCTTAGCTGGATCTACTTCGATACCTCTAGCTGAAACAATGTATCCCAATAGCTTGCGTGAAGTGACACCAAAGGCACATTTCTTAGGATTTAGTCGTAGCTTGTACTGTTCTAATTGGTCAAAGATCTTTTCTAGTATCTCTATATGTTCTTCTCTGTTGTATGATTTGGCCAAGATGTCATCCACATAGTCTTCCATGAATGTGTGCATCATGTCATGGAATATCATTGTCATAGCTCTCTGATATGTGGCACCTGCATTCTTTATTCCAAAAGACATGACTTTCCAACAAAAAGTACCCCACGGACATGTGAAAGTTGTCTTTTCTTGATCTTCAGGTGCTATTTTAATCTGATTGTATCCAAAGAAACCATCCATTAGAGAAAACATTGAGTGTCCAGCTGTTAAATCTACAATGATGTTAATGTTAGGCAAAGGAAAGTCATCCTTTGGACATGCATTATTAAGATCTCTGAAATTTGTGCATACTCTGATACTTTTGTCTGGTTTTGAAATAGGAACGATGTTTGATACCCATTGAGGATATGATATAGGTCTAATGAATCCTACATCCATTAATTTCTTTAGTTCTACTTTGACCAAGAGAGCGATATGTGGATGCATCTTTCTTAATTTTTGTTTGACTAGTTTGGCTCCTGGATAAACATTTATGTGATGCATAATAATCTCTGGATCCAAACCTGGCATGTCTACATATGACAAGGCAAAACTGATTTGCCGTCGTTTGAAGAATTCAATATATTGTTTCTTTTCTTCTTTTGACAGAGAAGTTGCTGGATGTAGGATCTTTGGTTGTTCTGTTGTCCCAATGTTAACTGCCTCTATTGGTTTGATCAAAATTGATGACCTTTCTTGATAGTACTCAGGTAAAGTGTCAAATCTCCCACCTTTCGGTGCCTCAATGAGGTTTTCACCGTTAGATGTGTCCTTTCTTTTTACTTTTTCCTGATCTAATGTTGCCAATAAATGGTTTTCAGCATTAGACCTGATTTTATTTTCTTTATTTTCCTTTTTGCAACTAGAAGATTTGGCACCCACTTGATTGGAAGATGCGTTGCTGAAATTCCTGGTGAAAGTTGTTGCGGGTTCGATTACATTAAGATATATGGATATGGAATGGTCATTCGGAAAGGTATCAATGGTAGTATGTCCTTCATTTTCCCAATCAATAAGTTTGGGGTAGATTAGAAATAGGGGGTCATCAGGTTGAGATGCTTCAAGAGTATTTAGAGTCATGATTGATGTATCAAAGTTTTTGATATGTATGTCAATGTCTAAAATGGTACCCTCATCAGAATGACCTTGTACAAGAAGTTCTTGATCATCCTCAAGTAAGTTCAAGTCAGCCGAATGTGATTCTAATTCAAGTGAACTAGTCCCTAACGTTTGCCCTACATAAATGTGAACTGCGTCGACTCCTACATCTTCTTCAAAGGAATTTTCTTCAGCTGATTCTTCAGAGTGATAGGAATCCCATTCCCATTAGTTAGAATCTGTATCACTTGCAGCCTACAATCTACAAATTTGTTCATATAGCATTTCTTCTTCTTTTTTGGTTGTATCTTTTCTTCTTTCATATTTAACTTCTTCTGGACTGAGATTGAGTTCTGTCAACTTTACTATTAGCTCTCCTTGATTAGTACTAGGTTCATGCTTACTTTGATTGAGAGTTAATGTTGCCTGGGAGGTGTCATTGGTTTGTTTCTCTTGTTGATTTGAAGATTGTTTCTTTTGCCATTTCATGTTTGTTTGTGCTTGTTGCTTAGCAGATGCTTCTTCCCTTTCAATTGCAAGTTGTTCTTGTCTATTTTCATATCCTTCTTTTTTTGGGTTAGAAAATGTGCCTCCTGGTAGAGTAACTTACCCATACCCTAAGCCTGCTTTGTTTGTAGCCTGCTGAGTATGAGGTTGGATAGGTTCTAAGATACCTTCTTTTCTTTTTCCTATAGGACCTATTCCAATGTATCCCATCTTTTGAAGAATGTTGAATCCTTTTCCATATTTTTTTGTAGGTATTCTGACATTATTGACCTTTTGTTGAACTTCTTCATCTTTGTATAGCCAGTGTAGAACATCTTTGTCTTCTGTCTCCTCTGATAAGGTTCCAGCACTAATGAATGCTCCGCCAAATATTGGAAGATGTTTCACCATTAGTTGTTCTTTAGAATTTGATGGTTTCCCAAAGGATTTAGGAGAGAGTGGTAATTGTGATATCGAATATTCTCCATTCCCTTGATCTCTTAGCTGCATTTGTTTTTCCATACTTGATAAAATAGAAGCAAATGATTGTTCTTTGGATTGTGCATTTGAAGATGACACCTCCCTGTTGTGAGGAAAAATGACTTCTTGAGCCATTTTTAAATTGCTGCAGTATTGAAAAGGATTTGAATCTGCAGAGATTGTTATTTCTTGTCCCTCATATGGAAATTTGACACACAGATGATATATTGATGGTACAGCTTGCAGGTCATGTATCCATGGTCTGCCCAGGAGTACATTATATGATAATTCCAAGTCTAGAACTTGGCATGCTATGTTTTTCTATAAAGGTCCCACTTTGATAGGTAGTATCACAATTCCCTTGGAGTAATGTTCTTCTTCATCATAGGCTTGTACAGTGGTTCTTTTCCAGACATCAACTACATCTTTTGAATATCCTAAGGCATGAACAAGACTTAATGAACAAATATTTAGACCAGCTCCCCCATCTATTAGAACACGCTTGAGTCGCATTTTGTGGATGAGGACTTTGATGTGCAAGGGAGCATTGTGGGGATGTTGTAGGGACATGCCATCTTCTTCAGTAAATGACAAGCAATATGGGGTACTTGTGAGGTGTCCCACCATGGTCTAGAATTGGTCGATATCAAAGGTCCCTGGTTACGGTTGTATCTACTAATGCTCGTTCAAGAATTTCCTTGTGTGCCGGTGAAAGTTTAAAGAGTTCCAAGATAGAGATTTGTGCGGGTGTTTATTGTAGTTTCTCCACTACATTGTATGGTTTTGTTATAGTGGATGATGTGTTTGTTGTAAGACCCGACAAAACCACTTTAGCTTTGCTTCATGTGATGACATGTGTGGGTTCTTGGTGTTGTTGCTCTTTAACCATGATCACATTTACCACATTGTCATATGTGTTGGCTAATGGATTGGATTTCTCAAAATTTATAAATAAATACTCCTATTGCCCAAATAGAAAACCAACGAGAACCAGCAGTTGGGTAAATAATTATTGTTTTTACCCTCTATATTAAGGTACAACTCCCTATATGATATTCAATGAATTTTGAATAATTTTTTTATTATGTGATTCACTTTTAACCAGAAAGCAAACAAAAGGCTTCAACATTCACTAGTCAACAAAACCTGAATGCTTAATGATGGATAATGAAATTCATAATAAGACATTTGATCTCAAATGGAAATTAACTCACAGGATGATAAAAAGAATATTTGAACTCTGATTGATACTCGCTCATGTCTCACAGGACAAGGGGAATCAGAAAATTCAAATGCTTTCAGCTAATTTCATTTACCAAATTGATTCGCAGACTTCAAATGAAAAATCAGAGAAAGGAATCAGATACATGAACACATAATCATTCCAACAGAAATTTTTACGCATTCAAAACACACAGGTTCCTAAAGCTATATCATGTATTCCATTCCACTCAAAGATGGGTATTTCACTGAAATTACAAGTGAGATCAGTCTGTTCCTCCCAATTTTTTTTACCCAAAAATTTTATATCGCGCAAAAACATCCTTACTAATATATATAGCCACCAGGCTTAATTGTCTTTTTTAAAACAAAATAAAATTATGAAATTCAAGAGACAACCGCCTATAACTGAAATTAACTAAACGGCTACAAGATGTAAATAGAGCCATAACGAAAAGAACAGAAAACGGCCTAAATTGTCTCTGGAGTGTGCGTGGTGCCACGTATATTTTGCCACTCCATATGAGCCGCGGAGAAGTTATGAACAACTTGGTAATGTGGGAGCCCAATGTGCAGGATGCGTTGCTTCCAAACTTCTTTATCCATACCCACTTGCGTGACTTTAGTTTTGTACACTTCTAAGTGATCTGAACAGACAACCAACATGGATTCAATGCGAGCTACTCTGATGAAGTCATCTCGGGTGAAAGATTTTGATTCTTTAATAGAGTTTATTTTCCCTTTAAAACTCTACACCATATCTACTACCTGCTCAATAGTCTGTCCATCTTCCTTCAGAAGTTGTACATCGATGCACTTCAAGTCTTTCTGCATCACAGCAATGAGTTCTTTCAATTCTTTTAACAATTTAATGGACTCTTCGTGACCTTGTTTTATGATTGAATTTCTCCATTCAATATTTTCCTTGGCCACATGCAGTACCTTGTCATCCAAATCATTTACTACCTTTTCTATAAGGAAGTTCATGACACCATACTTCTGTACATCTTTCATTTGAATCAGTACTACAGTCCATTTTTTCCTTTCCTTTTCCCACGCCAACACCTCTGTTTCAAGCTCTTGAGTTACAGTTACAGCATCCTCGTACACCTTGACTAGATTAGCAATATACTCTGTTCCTTGCTAAATTATGAATTCAAGCCACTCCTCGAAGGTTTCTGCCAGCACATGATTTCTCTGAACCTTATCCAACAAATTCTGGTTCATGGGAGATTTAGGATCAAAACTCTAAGGAACCTGTGATAGGGGCTATGGACTGGGATGATGAATGGCATTAATGTACTCTGCCATCTGCTTAACGGTCTATTTCGACTCCTGTTTGTCCTTCTCATCCTTTCATGTTCTGGACAACATTCGTTTAGCAGAGGACTCTAGGTGTTTTGCATCAGTAGCCCTTGAAGCAGTTCCTAAATCAAGCTTTTCAACAACAAAATCTTGCTCAGTTGCATTCTTTGGATCTTTGTCTGAAATCGGCCTAGCCACTTCAGCTACCTAGTGCCCTGTATTCTCATTCACCTCCAGCATAGCTTCTGCTTTTAGCTTTTTAGACTTAGGTGTTTTCCCGAGGCATTTACTCACCATATCCTCCATGGGTACACTGATAGGGACTACGTTGCATTTCTTACTTATTGATGCTCCCAACCACCTTGAAACATTTGAGGATATCTTTGCTGGCAGCGTTTGATATTCAGATGAATCCATGGTAGCCAAAGTAGTCACTTGATTGGGGCTTTCCCCGGGCTGCTCCTTTTCTTTACCTGCATCTTGAGCTGCAGGGATGTTTGCTTCCGGTTCACCCATAATCACTTGCGCCTCTTCAGTATCAAGAACTATGATAGTTTCTTTTCCCATAATGTCTGCACCTTTCTTTTTACTTCTGGAACGGGTGACTCGAACCGTTGAGGGGCCAAATAGTGGTTCTTTAAGTCTTCTAGTTTGAACCTTCTCACCTTGACTACCAATGACACCTGCAATATCAACAATAATGTTAGAAGAAGAAATTGGTACAACAGCATGAGATTGCTCAACTGATTTCTCGACTGAGGCAATGGTCAGTCTTATTCCAGACCTACGATCTCTTAACCATTTCTCCGTTCTCCTTATTACATTAAAGGTTTTAGACTAAATATTTTCTTCTTCTCTCCTATCCCAATCAATTTCAGGAATAGGTTGCTCATGAACTCTTTCATTGAACTCCGGGTCCAATACATCTTCACCTTCCTCTTCTTGTATTCTTGCAATGTTCATTGGCAATTTCAAAGTAATGATTTGCCGTAAAGTGAACCTTGACCATAATCTTCTCCGGACTTCAAATTCATCACAACAATCTTCCCAATAGTCTTCTAACTAGGGTATATGTGAAAATTTCACATCAACATTCAGGTGCTTCACTACATATTATTTGTTGTCGAACCCCTACCGAGCAACATATGGCAGCAAATTCATCTTCTTGAGCTCCAATTCTAAGTTCAATGCATCAAAAATAGTTTGGCAACTATAATGTCTGAGTTCAACTGGGAAAATTGCTTTAGACTCACTTTTCATCCCTAATCTCTTATCCACATGAGCTAACTGTCTGCTAACTTCTAAAAGTACATAACTATCGAGACCATATCTGGGCAATCTGAAAGGTTCATCTTCAAAGCCACCAATTCTAATATAAGTAAATCTAGGAAATTGAATAAAACAACTCCCATATGTGGTGACCAACTTTAATGCCTCAGGTGACATTCTATTATTCAAATTTCTTTGTAGTTCAAAAGTTAATCTTCCCACAAAGACATCATTCCATCTCAAGATGTTTTCTATGTACCTCTGTATTTGCAAATGTGGATAGCACTCATAGACCTTCATTCCATTAACCCAAGGTTCTTGATGTAATCTTGGCCATTCTCTGATACAGGCTAAAATATAGAACAAGAATGAAGTCATGTGAAAGTTAGCTGTTCCAACAAAATTACTCAACCCTTCATGCAATCTCTCAGCAATTACTTGCACCCAATCAAGGTATTTTTCACCAGATAATAGTACCTGAATATAAAAATACATCCAGTCTTCCCAATAGAAGGCATGCAAATTCCTCTTAAGCCTGTTCAAAAGAATCACGATGTCCCTAACTTCTGTGATGAAATGCTCTCTTGTTAAGGGTTTAGGCAACCTAGAACCTCCTTTCTGTATTTTAAGGAGCCAGTTTCTAGCAATGACGCTCTGATAAACACTTCTTTTCTCAGAGAAAAATGCGTATGAGGTTCCTATGGACCAATCTTCATATGGCTCTTTGTGAGGAATTCCAATTGCAGCCATTACTGTTTCTCTGTCAATCTGCACTAGCATCTCTCAATTATTGGCTCTAGTACACCTATTACTAGCATCATATCTGTTCATGCATGCATATACTAATTTTGGGCAAGGAGCAGCAATTGGGAATGCAGCAGCCTCAACAAGACCATTGTGAACTATCTTTTCCATCATGGAATTGGCTGTTGGGTTCTTGGCCCTCTCTAGAAAATTATCTAACTCATTCTGAATGAAGGTTGTATCATCTAACTCTGGGAGGGTACTAACCAAGCATGATGTTTGACCCAATTTGGGCAGAGTCGGTCTCATTTTTGCTTTAAATTGTGTCAATCAGACAACATTCAACTCCGAGGCAAAGAATTACACTTTTCCAATTTCAGAACTAAAACAGAGCAGGGGAAAATAAGCAATTGAACTCACCTGTCTTCAACATCAAACTATGAAACCCTCGACAAAACTGAGCTAAATTACCTTTTGTGTCTCCACTCTTCGCCAACAGCAACAATAATTATCTTACCTGAGATGCCCCATATTTAAAGACGGAAAAGACTAAAAAGAACCAACACACGCTTCGGCCCAACTCATTCATCTATGTAAAACCACTTGTGATTTGATATAATTCTGACATGCTTATTAATTAGAAATCAACTCCACACAGTTGACATGCCTTCTCATGATTGTTTCCATAATTGCAATTTGAAAACACGAAAACCAAGGAAAATTTTGTTTTGATTGCGCCGCCTTTTCTTCCAAGACACCATCGGGCTGATTTGAAAACACCGCTTTGAACCTTGAACTTATTTTAAAAGAAGTTCATTGGTTCAAAGTTCAATGACAACAAGTCACATTTGCGAACAAGCAGAAAGAGACAAAAGGAATATTCAATAACACAAGAATGAACCTTGAACCTTGAACCATTTCAAAACAAAGGTTCAATGGTTCAAGTTCAAAGCGACCACAAGACTAGTACTAAAGAGATAGCCGCAAACACAAGACAAAAGACCGATTGAACCTTGAACCTTGAACTGAAAAGGTTCAAAGTTCAAGTTCAATGATTATGCTAATGACGACTTAGAACTTTATGAATCACATTTCTCTTGAACTCGAATTGTGAACTTTATAAAAGATTCGACGAATGAGTACGAAACTCGTTTGATGAAGACTTAAGTCCTATGAAAATAATGACCCCTATTTTTGATAGGCTATAAGCAAAAAATAAAGAGGGGGCAACAATATGTATGAGAATAGTTTACCTTTGCTTTACCCTTACCATTTTTTGTTGATGGTTCACCCTTCTCATGGTTAGGAAGCGGAGTTTTGAAAGTTGTGTGAGATTCGTTTGTTGTATGTCCATCCACAGTTATTATCCCATTATCAATTAGATCTTGGATGACATGTTTTAATCATTGACAAGCATCTGTTTGGTGTCCTTTGTTTCGATGGAAATCACAATAATGGTTGTCATTCCACCAAGCAAGTTTTACCTCGGGTTCAAAGCTTCTTTCTTCTGGTAAAGTAATCAATTTGTTTGTGATAAGTGTTTTTAATGCGGATCCAAGAGGTTCACTAATGTTTGTAAATTGTCTACGAAAGAAATTTTTGATAGTTGTTTTTTCGTGATTGTTGTTTTGTTGAGCTACTGCTGAGTGGGTGGATAAATTAAAAACTGGTTGTTTTGGTTTCACATTGTTGTTATCCACTATCCCATCATTGACGACATTACAATTTTTATTCCAAAATTTTGGCTTATCATTGTGATTGTTATTGTTAGTGTTGTTAGGAGGGTGAACTCCTTCTTTGAATATTTTCAATTCACCTTTCTTTATCATGGCTTCCTCCATTCTGATTCCATTATCAACCATTTTTCCAAAACTTTGATTTTCTTGGATTTTTAAGTAATAACTCATTTGATCATTTAAGTTGTCAATGAATATATCCATTTTTTCATCAACTGGCACTGTATGAGGATATCTCGAAGCTAACCACCTCCATCATTGTAAGAATATCATGAAGGGTTCTCCACTCTTTTGTTTTGCATTACACGGGTCTAGCATGGTTAATTCATGTTGTATGTTGTAAGAGTATTGTGAAACAAACTTATCCACCAACTTTGAAAATGATCTGATTCTAGGTGGAAGTTTGGAGAACCATTCCATAGCTAGTCCAGTAAAGATTTTCGGAAATAGTCTCATTAAGTATGTATCTTCATGTGAAAAATCCATACTCATTGTGCAAAATTCTCTTATATGATCTTGAGGGTCAGTGCTTTCGTCATACTTTTCGTACCTAGGAGTTTCAAAACCTATAGGAAATGGTATCATGTTTAGGTTTTTGTTGAATGGATAAGGACAAATTTCTTGAAGCAAGTATCGTCTAACATTTCCTCTTTGCATATCTTGAATTGTGTTTGCATTGTTTGAAGTTGTTGTGTGAGAGTCATGATAGGATTATCAACATGATTTGTTCTAGCATAACCCTAATTTTTCATTCTAGGAGGATCTCGATCTCTTCTTGGTTTATCCCTGGTCCTTTGTGTATCCTCATTAGATTGAATGTTATTCAAAATTTCTACTTCATCTCTTTTGGGAATGTAAGCATCTTCGTTGGTTTTGGCATTATTAGGAATTGACACATTATTCATTTTGAGACCAAAGATATCCTCATATTTTTTGTTATTAGGAGGGGGATCACTTTTATTTTGTGTCAATTTGTTTACATCAAAATCTTGGGGGAGTGTAGCACCAGATTTGGCTAACATTAGGAAATATTTTTCTTTTTCTTCCTCTAACAATCTCTGCATAAATTTATCGAATTGAGGATCCTTTTTGATGTCTTTGATGTTTTGTTCTTTTATTTATCCTTCAACTTGTATTTCATCTTCGTGTTCCATGTTTCTATAGTCTTCAGTTATTTCAAAAGTTTCGATTTCTATTTCTGCAATCTTTCATCTTTGAGCCCTGGTTAGAACGAGCATACACATGTTTTGAATGTTTTTCGAGGTTTAAATCTTGTTTAATGTGTTGCAATAAGTGATCAATTGTTGAGGTAAAATTTGTAGATGGATAGACACGAAATGATCTTTTCAAGTATTTTCTTGTTTACAAGTTTTCGATCTTAGTTTTGGAGTGCAGATTTTGTGATTTTTGATATGACCAAGTTCAATAGGAACGATATATCCTATGATAGAGAATGAGGTTATTTTGATCAAGCGTTGTAGTTTTCATGATTAAAGGATGATATATCCTGATGAGAAACTATGTTTGAACGATCAATTTATCCAAGAAAATGTGTTGTTGCACTTTAAGGTGTTAGATCTTGAAACTTGTTTGAGGTGAATACTTGAGACCTTTAGCGTGTCTATCTCTTGAATTTGTTTTGATAAAAGATAACCTGATTAAATGACCCAAGAAGATGACCTACTCACTATGTTTGGCTGTTTGAGAAATGGGTTGCTTTTGTTTTCTGATTTTGATGTATTTGACCAGAAACACTAACAAAATGACCAGGATCTCTTCTATACTGACCAAAAATGCTGACAAACTTACCAGAAATTCTACTAAAATAAATATAAATGCTGGGAAATAGACTAGGAATGGTGATAGATAGACCAGAGATGCTAACAGATTGATCAGGAACGCTGACAGACAGACCAGAAATGCTGATAGACAGACCAGAAATGCTAACAGACTGACCAGGAACTCTGCTCTGCAATACCATGACTCTAAAGTTCAAATAATGGTGTGTAGACTTAGCAAATTAAGTGTTTGGACTTAGGAGATTTCAATTTTGACCTAGCGTTGTGAATTTTAGACTTAGGAAATGGATATGTAGACCTAGCAAGTACAAACTAGGAGATATGATGTTGCAACATGAGCAATTTGACATGCAACCCACAAGAGTTGTTGATTAGACCATGGGAGCTGACCTTTAGACCAAGAGAGCTACTATTTAGATGAAGAACTCTATTGTTTATACTAGAAACTCTGTTGTTTAGACTAGAAACTCTAATGTTTAGACCAAAAACTCTAATGTGCTCAATGTTGAAATATGAGAAATTTGATATTCACACCGAGAGAGCTGACATTTGGACTGGAAATGCGACTGTTTGGACATTAGGTGCAACTATTTGAACTGTTGATGCAATTGTTTGAACTGACAGTGATAATGTTTGGAGCAAAAGAGTTAATGTTTGGACTGTGAATGCAACTGTTTGGACTGATAAAGCTAATGTTTGGACCAAAAGAGCTAATTTTTGGACTGTGAATGCGACTGTTTGGACCGTAGGTGTGACTATTTGGACTGTAGATGTGACTGTTTGGACTGTAGATGCGTCTGTTTGGACTAAAAGAGCTAATCTGCTGTCAAATTGGTGACTCTGACAGTTTGAAGTTTGAGTTTTGAATGTTTGTTGTATTTCAATGGATGAGATCTTGACTTGACTTATAAACATAGAAATCAGATTGTAATTTTGTCCCAAAGGACACATAAAGTGTATGTTCAAGAAGCTTTAAAGAAAGCCTAAGTTTTCACGGGTTTTGAACAATTGAAAACACATCAATCAGTCTATCCTAAGGATATTGGCTTCATTATTAGTTCTTAGCCCACAACTTGGTACCTTGTCAGCTCACACAACCTTGTCACCCCCTAAAGGATGCCTATGTTTTTGCCTTTCCAAGAGCTAGTGGAGTCCTGTTTTGAGCCTAGCAATAAGGTCTCAAAAGGGGAGTTCGCACATACGCTCAAGAGGGACATATGGTGAGTATCTTAAGGAGAGATTCTTCCCCCTCCATGCACTAAGAATTTAATAATATTAGGAGGTAAATCGGGTAGCTTCTAATTTAATTGGAACTATTAAGGGATCCGTTCGGTGCATCGAGGTATAAACTCAATTAAGAGGTCTCCCAGCCTTGAAAACCAAGGTTTGATATACCTAAAGGTACGGAGGAGAGCTATTTCGGAGCACTGTCATTGACTTAATTTTCATCAAATCACATTTATTTTATAGTGGGTTGGAGTACTTGGCGTTAACAGTTCCCACTTAGGTCGTTCCCCTCTCACCGAACTTAATGGCTAAGAGTTATCACTCCTCGAGAGGGCAGACCTGCTAAAGAAATGCACTAATAAAATAAAAAAGATGAGTCTAGCTTTCTGATCACCTAAGAAAGGTGAGAGTATACTCGCCTATCATCAAAAACACATAAGACATGTTTGTTCATTTCCATTGTAATTAGTCTATGTGCCTACTTTATCAAAACTAAGTGCAAAATTTCACGGCTGCAAACAAAGTTAGTAGTTTATATTGTATTCTTTTATGGCAAAATATTTTATGACTTTGGTCTTTCACAGTGAAATAAGTACCTGCAAAACCAACAATCTACAAATTAGGTTCAGGAAAGTGACAGTCCAGAAGCAAAAATGAGGAATGCAACATACAATATTTGCAAAATCAATAAAAAACTGAAAACGCCATCAAATTGAACAAAAATGCCATCAAATGTGCTAAGAACGCTGCTCTACACACCACAAACGCTACTTTGCACACTAGAAACATTGTTTTGCACACTGAAAACGCTATCAAACAGACTGAAAACGTTGACAAATGTGCCAAAAATGCCACAATATATACAAAAAATGCTAAAGTACAGAAAAACATAAAAACAAAGTTGATGAATCTCCTAAAAAAGTCATTTGAGGTGTCAGAATGCCATAATAGGGACCAAGAACGCGATTAAGGAGTTGAAAAGCGCTAATCTGCACTCTGAAAGAGATAATCTATACTCCAAAAGAGCTAACCTGTACTCCAAAAGACCTCATCAACCTGTCACTGAACTTTCCTACAAGTAAACTTGTTAAAGATCAAAGGGGTTGGGCCCCATAGTGGGTGCCAATTAATGTGATGCTAAAAATGTGGTATATCAGAGGCATACACATATAATGAGACAATAAAATGTAATGAAAATATTAATTGAAAACTAAATCAAAGATGCAAACCATAAGCCTTCCTTGAAATGTCCCATTTTCCTCTATTCTTGAGGACCTTGAAGGTGTTGGATTGATGGGCTCTCAATGGAGCAATGACCTCCAAAGTGGCAACTCAAGAGTTGAGTAGCTACTTGATCATGATTGACTATGAAGATGATATGAAATGCATGATTTACGAAACTAGATGAATATGCTATGATTAATCCAAAAGCTAAATACTAGATGATTGAAATTCTAATTGCCTATAGTAACAATGCCTAAATTGATATCAGATGGGATCCTTATTGCTCCAATGTAGGGTCTATTTATATGATTTCCAAGGCTTGGGGTGAGGTGGCAGGAATCAACGGTCAAGATTCATATGAAGATATCAATGGTTAAATTGGAGGAAGTTGGCAAAGGGGGTTGGTTTAAAGGGAACACTTAGTGACAAGTGTCACAAAGGTTCTTAGAAGATGTTAGATGAAAGGGGACATGGGGGTAGGTAGAATGGTTTAGGTTTAGGAATGGTTAGGTTAGGTGGTTAAAGTTAGGAGAATTGAATTTAGAAATTCAATTAATAAGAAAATGGCTAATTAATTTCAACAACTCATTGATTTGATTTGTTTTAATTAATTTAGGGATTGGAAGAATGATTTTGATGGGGAGAATTAATTAATTTGGAATTAATTAATCAAAGGGGGATATGAAATGAACTATATAAATAAATCATTTAGATTTATTTACTAGTAGATGAATAGAGAAATTAATTAAATTGCTTTGTGAATTCAATTAATTGGGAAGGGGAATTAATCAAATAACTACTTATTTAATTAACTATCTTCAGACCATTTTTAGGTGTATACAGATCGAACTTGTCTTATCAATCAATCAACATCAATATCATTGGTCCTTTGTCAACATTATCATGGGTTTTATACAGGGTGTGGTATACTTGAAACTAGATTATGTCTTGTCTTAGATGGGGATCTACATTCCCTGAAACCAGACAGCATGATCGTCCTTTAATCAAATAAACATAATCACTTTTGACAACAAGATCGAAATTGTTTTTTGACTTGTTTGAATTTATGAATCCTATTTTTCATTGATTTATCTTTGATCATGTTCCTATGCTACTCGATGATGTCACTAAGTGATCTAGAGTGGCCAGGATGGCTCATGGTCTTTCTTGTTTTTCATTTTTTGTTTATGGAGTGTCTCGTAACATGTATATTTTACACAAAGGGATTGAATTGTCGCCCTGGCCTTCATTGCCATGGTGCACCACATCCGTTTTTCCATATCAAATAAAGGTTCTCACCTACTATTTGCATTTGTGAAAGCAAGATTTCATTATATTAACATTCTTCACTTCTCACTTGCATTTCTTTTGGCTAACATTTCTTCTATCCCATCAATCATTATCATGCTCTCTATCCTATCTGATAAATTAAGAATTTATTCATTTGGTATCAATCAACCCTTTTTCTACAATCCATTAACATTCTTCCCTTCTTATAACATTTATCTCTTTCATCATATTTTCTCTTCCTAAAATTTCTTCTCTTCTATCGAGAGATCATTCATTTCTTTCATGCATAAACAATCTCTCAAGGGGCATCCCACCTCCATCTCTCAATCTATTGGGGCGTGATCTTTTTAATTATTCTTTGAAATAACACTCAAAATCACATTGTCTCAAAGAGGGGGAAAATGTAGACACTAAAAAATGGTTAACCCCTATGTCTCCTATTTTTTTAACATATCATGCACATAGTGCCTCTTAGTTTTAATTAATTAAACCCCCCTTTTACTAACAATTCTTCTAAGTCCTAAATAAATAAATTTCATAATTTATTTATTTGTCCCCTTTGTCCATTAATTAAATAAATTTATTTTATTTAATTAGCTAATTCATAAATATGAGCAATAAATTAATAAATCATTTTTATTAATCTATCATATTTATCTTCCTCCAAAATAAGGATAATTAATTAATTTTATTTATTAATTCATCTTTATTTCCTTCTTTTCTTAATTTTTTATTCTTCTATTTTATCCTCTTATATGGAACTATTTAATAATTTTTAATTATTTAAATATTTTCATAAAATCCTCCTAATTTTCAAATTTGGAAAGTAATATCTTTCCTTGATTTTCAAAAATCAATCTTTATGGCAATAACTCATTAATCTTAATTTTTAAATTAAAAAATGAGGTATGCATCTTCTAAAATTTGTTTTATGTGAGAGGATATTTTATTAATTTTTAATTCTTTTATTTATCTTTTTGAATGAAGATATTTAATAATTTTTAATTATTAAAATCTTTCTGATATTTTCAACTTGATAATTTGGTATTTATGAGAAGATAATTAAACAATTAATTATTTATTCTCATAATATCTTCTCCTTTACTTTCTTCTATCTTCATCCTTCCCCGAATGGAAGCTTTGTTGTGCACTCAATCTTGTCCATTGATTATTTTCAGTCTCGAATCAATCTTAGCCATCCAATCAATCCACAATTTTTCTATAGATTGACCTCTCATTGCTTATTTTTAACAACCACATCTCGAATATCCTCACGTTGTCGATTTCACTATCAATTATCTTATTTTTTGCTCATTTTTACACTTGTAGGTGAGATCCACAACATATTTGGAGGAAAAAGAGCAACAGTCGAGGTCAATGGAGGCAACATCTACACTTTGGTTTGTATTATCTATTGATGTTATGCTTTTATTCCTTTACTGAATGTGTTAGGATCTATTTTCATTGCAATATAGGTTTGTGGCTGCCTAATATCATATTGCTTTGATGTTTTCTATTTTCCTACCTCACACAATCAAATCAAAATAGCACCTAAAGGTCAACACAAGATTTTTTCCCCATGTCCTTATTGTACTTTCTATTGGAACGACATGCCCTTTGGATTGAAGAATGTAGGTGCCACGTATCAGAGAGCCATGACAATAATCTTTCATGACATCATACATAATTAATGGAGGATTATGTGGACGAACACTTGAGTAAGTTAATCACCAGAGAAGATTACTTGTATGTCTTAGCTAAATTTTTTGATCTCTTGGGAAAATATAAAGTCAGATTGTATCCAAAGAAATCTATCTTCGAAGTAACCGCTGGGAAATTCCTAGGATACATAGTATCATAACGAGAGATTTAAGTAGATCCATCCAAAATCAAAGAAATTTTAGAAATGCCTCTTCCTAAGAACATCAATCAATTGAGGTCATTACAAGGAAAGATCCAATCAATCCACAAATTCATATCTCATCTCATAGATAAGTGTCATTTGTTCCAATATTTTATTCACAACAATATCAAGTATAAGTGTGATGAAAAGTGTCATCAAGCTTTCCAATTTCTCAAACACTATCTCATGAATCCACCAGTGCTCATGCCACCAATTCAAGGTAAACCATTGTTACTCTACATAAACAATAATGACAACACTAGTGGTACTTTTGGCATGGTAGGACCATGAAGTAAAAGAATGACTCATTTACTTCATTAGTCACAATTTGGTAGGATATGAGCTTAATTACACTCCAATTGAGCATGCATATCATGTGATAGTTTTTTCTTCACATAAATTGTGACATTACATGATAACTCATAAAATAAAGCTCATAGCAAGAATTGATCCACTTAAATACCTACTCAACAAGGAAACTCTTACAAGTCAGTTATCTAAGTGGGTGATGATTCTAAGAGAATTTGATAGTGAGCATGTTGACAGGATAGCCATCAAAGTACAATTTGTTGCAAATCAACTTGTGGATGCGCCAACGATCAATAATTCTCCTCGCGTATCATAATTTTTGAATGAATCCATCTTCACAGTGACAGTCAAAACTATGGCAACTGTATTTCAATATATCCTTCACACAACATGGGGTGGGAGTAGGCATACTTTTCATCACACATAAAGGGGATCCTATCCCTACGTCCTATCAGTTATCTTTTCCTTGCACAAACAAAATTGTGGAGTACAATGCATTAACTACACGTCTATAAATTATAGTATAGTGGAAGATCCAAGAACTTCATGTTTTTGGTGACTCTCAACTTGTGATCCATCAAAGAAATGATGACTATAAAACCAAACATGAGAAACTAATGCCTTACAAGAAAAATGATGGATGACTTTAAGAAGTACTTCACAAAGGTAGTCTTTAAGCAGATACTAAGAGAAAGTAGTAAAGTTGTAGATGCCATGGTTATGATTTCCTCTTGTTGGAATCCTCAGCAAAATGGTGTTGTGGAAATCAAAAATAGGATTGTTATTTGAATGGCTAGAACTTTGCTAAAAGATGCTAATCTGGCTAATGTGTATTTGAAAGAAGTAGTACATACTACTATGTATCTTCTTAATAGAGTTCAAATTAGAGTAAACCATACCAAAAAAGCTCATGAACTATGGAATGGAAGCCCTCCTATAGTGAAGTACTTTAAAATATTTGGAAGAAAATTTTACATCAAAAAAGATGAAAACAATCTTGGAAAATTTGACTAGAGAAAATGAAGGAACCTTTTTGGGATATGCTAAAAATAGAAAGGCTTACAAGTGTTTCAACAAGAGGATGAACAAAATAACAGAAAGTACAAATTTGAAGGTGTGCAAAGAATGGAATCAAATTGAACCTAATACTGAGACCAATATTGAGATTGTCCTTGCGATTCCAAAGAAGAAAAGTGATCTAAAAGAAATCAAAGAGAAGGAATCAAATGAAGAAGAAGAGGAGGAGGAAGATTCAGCAAAATTTCTTGCTAATTATGTTTAGAAGCATCATTCAAAAAATCATATTATTCGAGACAGAGAAAAAGGTGTTTAGACAAGAAGGAAGAGTACAAAAGCTCAAGATCAAGATAATTTATGTTTTCTATCAATGACTAAGATGAAGACTTATGACAAAGCAAGAAAACATGAAAGTTGGGTAAAACCAATGGAAGAAGAACTAAATTAGATTGAGAAGAACAAGACGTGCAAGTTGGTACCTAGACCAGTGGACAAGAATGTAATAGGAACTAAGTGGGTATTTATAAATAAGTTGAATGAGAAAGGACAAGTAACAAGAAATAAAGTGAGACTAGTATGTAAAGGATATTCTCAATTAGAAGGTATATACTTTCAAGAAACTATTTCTCTTGTAGCAAGGATGGAAGCTATATGCATTTTTCTTGCATTTTTCTTGCATTTTTTGCCTATACGAACTTTAAAGTTTATCAGATGGATGTTAAATTAATATTCTTGAATAGAAATATTGAAGAAAAAGTTTGAATTGAGCAACCAGATGGATTTAGATTGATAGAAGACTTGGGTATGGTGAGAAGACTAAAGAAAGTTTTGTATGGACTTAAACAGGCAACTAGAGCTTGGTATGCAAGACTGGACATGTATTTACTTCAACGGAATTTCAGGAAAGCTACAACAGATAGTATTATTTATTTCAAGATTGATGGAAATAAGTTATTGATTGTTATAGCTTATGCTGATGATATTATATTTGGAGGAAATGATTATCTATGTAAAGAATTTTCTAAGGAGATGCCAATGATTGGTGAGCTGTCTTTCTTTCTTGGGTTGCAAGTTAATCAGTCAGAAGATGGAATTTTTATTCCCCAAAGCATGTATGTGAAGGAAATGTTGACGAAGTTTGGTTTTGATGATTGCAAATTGGTTACTACTCCTTTAACCATTGGATAAAAGTTGAGAAAAGATGGCGAGTCTCCAGAAGTTGAACAAAAGAAGTATAGGTCGATGATTTGGTGGATTGTTATATTTGAAAGAGTCCAAACCAAATATCATGCAAGTTGTCTATCTAGTAGCTAGATTTTAGGCTAATCCAAAGGTGACACATGAGAAAGATGTGAAAATAATTTTCAAATATTTGAAGGGTACTATAGACTTTGGTACAAGAAAGGTGAAGATTTCATGTTAAAATCTCATACTGATGCAGATTGGGCTTCTCATTGTTGATGACTAAAAAAGTACTAATGGTGGTGCATTCTTTTAGGGGACAAATTAGTCTCCTCTTAAAATTAGTAAGAAACAAGACTCAGTTTCCTTATCTACTGCTGAAGCAGGGTATATTTTAGTGGCATCTTGTTGTACTCAGGTAATGTGGATGAGATATACTCTTAAGGATATAAATGTAAAAAATGATGAAGTGATTCCTATTTTTTCTAACAATACAAGTGCAATAAACATTTCAAAAAATCATGTTATGCATTCAAGAACAAAGCATATTTCAATCAAATATCATTATTTAAGGGAGAAAGTTACTAAGAAAGAAGTTAGGTTGGAATACATTTCTACAAAGGTATTAGAAAAGGATACATTTGATTTTCTTTAGGAGAAGCTTGGGGTCATTGTACCTCCTTCTAGCTAGGTGCATTATGGAGGATGCATCTTTCCAGGGGATTTTTCATTCCTATTTCTTTTTCCTGGATTGATGTTGTGGCCTCTCTCAGGGGGAGAAGTGGTGTGTTGTGGTATGTGCATTATTGTGACCTTTGTCCTTGACGGCAAAGGGGGAGAGATTGAGTTGTTGAGATTGATCAATTTGAGTTTTGATATTGGGTGAGATAGTGCAGAAATGTGATGTATATTTTTGGAGAGATATTGATCAATAATATTCTTCTTGAGTTTTGGTTGCAAGTTATTTTTTTGTCAAGTGCAGGCATTATCAAGTTCTTGTCAAGTGAACTCAAGTGTTGTCATCAATGAAAAAAGGGGAGATTTTTGGAAATATGTGTTGATATGTAGCTATGGTTTTCGTTGATGTCAAACTTCTTGTTTTGGTTTGGTCTGGAATGTCTATGGTGTAGTTGTTGTTTTAGTGGTTTTAGAAGTGCTTGGGTCCAGATTTTGTTGTTGATGTTAGATGTTGTTGTTATATTCATTGGATATAGTTTTGGTATCATGGATATGATGGTTATGTAGTCTAAAAACATCTTTGTGTTATTCGAGTGTTGTGGCATTGATTGTTTCTCATTGTGGGATTCTATGTTAGACCTATACCTAGGTCTGGATATGATTTGTTGAAGCGTGTTTGATATGTTATGGGTCTCATCATAGCGTATGGAGATATGGATTAGAGTTATTTTCATTGGATAGTATGTTTTGATCGTTGATTGCTTATATAGATGTGCGGCTTGTGGATGTGCTATTGGTTATGTTCTAGTTATAGCGGATCAGTGAATTGATATTTGGAAGATGTGTTTTGGTCCTCTCTTTCTTTTAGAGTGGACTAGGGTGTGTGCTTTTTATCCGAAAAGATATATTTTTATTCAAGATGACTTGTTCAAGCTTTGATGATCTATCTTATATATATGAATGAGTGTGTTTGAGTTATATGCAAACTGGGATGTGAGAGAGTGTAGATGATGTGGTGAAGATCAAAGATCAAAGGTAGTTTAAGAAATGAAGAAGAGTTGTGTTCGAATGATATGAAAGTTGTATTGAGACTATAGCAGAGAGTTGAGATAGAGTGTTGGTAGTTGAGATTAGAGTTTTGTGTGTGTGGATGTTGGTCGCTTGATGTAGAGGTCAAGGACAACTTCATGATCAGGAGATCCTTCATTTCATATTACTTTTTGTATCTTGCCCTGAGTCTAGTTAGCTTAAGTTCTACAAGTCCTTTTTTGTATCTTTCTCCATGAGAAGTTAGCCTTGGATAGCAAGACCAAAGCAATTAGCTCTTTTCTTTGTAATATGAAATTCATAATGGTTATATATTTCTGGGCAACTTCTCACTGTGGTTTTTCCCTGTTTGGGTTCTCCACATTTGGGTTTTCCACGTATAAATCTTGGTGTTCATGGGTTAGTGCAGGATCAAGGGGGGCCAAAAAGTGGCGATGTGAAAAAAAATAGCCACCTTCACTCGCCTAAAAACGTGAAAATCCGTGTTGACTTTTTGCTTGGCCTGGGTGTCAGTACACCTTGGCTTGGTAATTACCTATGCAAATCGGATATCAGATTTTATTTGATATCCGATTTTTATTTGTAATTTTAATTTTAAAAATATATTATATGTTACGTATTATATAATACAATATTATATTATATTATATATTATATAATATTGTATTATTATATAATATATAATATAATATATAATATAATATTATATAATATTGTATTATTATATAATATATAATATAATATATAATATAATATTATATTATATTTTATATAATATAATATAATACATATTATATAATACAATATTATATTATGTATAATATAATATAATATAATATTATATAATATAATATTATATATTATAATATATATAATATATTATAATATATATAATATAATACAATACGTATTATATAATATAATAATATATTATATAATATATTATTATATTATATAATATAATATTATATTATATATGTTATTTAAAAATAATTTAAGTGTTGAAATTGGATATCTGATTTTCTGAAACTTTTATATTTCGACAATGACAGTCCCGTGAGTCATTTTTAACTCACGGGTCGCGCAAATTCGTCAAAATCCGATATCCGCTCCATCCGATATCCAGTGTTTTGACAAAAAATTGCTAAAAAATAGATTTAGAGGTAAGAATTTTGTCGTTTTGAATCATTTTCATTCATTTTTTGTATTTTTTGTGAATGTTTATTTGATTTTTCATTGAAAACTAGGTTTTTTTTAAATCAAATACCCGATTGTTTAAATTTGTTAACTAAATTTAATTGTTTACATTCAATTAGGTTAAAAATGGGGGATAACAATGAAAACACTGACCAACCACAACTGCAACAACCAAACCCTCATTTGCCAAACCCCCCCTCAATTCAAGATTTGATTGCACAAAATTTGAATGAATTGAGGGGGATTGCAGAAGTATATTGTAGGATCCCTCGTCTAAACCCATTGTTTGATCCTCTCATGTCGATCGTAAAAAGTATGGAAACCATGACTGAGGAGCATGATGCCACCCTTTTGTGGTGAGATTCTATGAAGGAAAAATATGTAGATGGCTTGTCATATAAGGATATCAAGGATCTTGAGATATCCAAAGTCAAAATCGCCTCATTGTTTGTCAATCCCCGTACTAGTCAGCCCGTAGATCCCAAAAAAATAAAACTTTCTATCAAATGGTGCACAAATGATGGGATTGTGAAAAACTTTTGGGATCGTTGGTGGATGGTTTTCGACAAACCACCCAACAACAATCTTGATATCCCCTTCTATTTCATAAAAAAATTGCATGCTGAGTTTGTTTTACACAAACATGTGAACTACTTTGACACCCAACCTTTCCAGGGTGTAGGTTTAGGTATGCCCCAAAATAGACTTGGGGCAGCCAGAGTAGTCCAAGGCCCATATGTCCCCCCTCCTCCTGTTGATTCCCCACCTGTAGTTTAGCATCCTGATATCATTTGTGAGGTGACTTCACGGACCATATCGGCTATTCACTCTTTGAGTAGCCTTTTGGTTTCTCAGGTTGCGTCAGTAGCTTAGCCTACTCTTGATGGTAGCGGTGCATCCGGTGCCAGTGACATGTCATCCTTGGCTCCACACATATGCATGCCCCATAGTTGTGTCATGTGTGGGCATGTATGCCTGGGTCCAGTTGGACAACCCGTTGATCCTGCTGTGGACAGTGCAGATTATGAGGTGCATGAGATGCATGATGCACGAGTGGTTATTACACAAATTGGAGGATACCCTAGGGAGTCCTCACATGCTAGAGGCGAGGAGGCACCATCATCATACATTGATGATGTATTGGTAAGATTTGTGTTTTCACAGTTCATGTTATATTTTAATTAAATATTTATAAATTAGATAATATTAAGTACTAAATTTTATTTACATGGTTTATTTAACAATTGATGACCAAGGATGAGTTGAGACAGATTCAGGAGGGCACCTTGTCGGCCATTTCATTTGGCCTCGATAGCTTGATGGTACATATATTATTGCACCTAGTTGTTTGTATTTTATTGTACATACATGCTCATCATTTATATTTGTATTAATTAGATTATGTAGTAACTTGCATGTATATCTTATTTTACTCTTGTAGGGGACAAGCAACACGAGTGCAGTGCAGTGTGATCTAGGATCTGGTAGTACAATTGGAGACAAGGGAAAGGTAATTGAATGCAAATATGATTGAATGAATAGTTTAAATAACTTATAGTGATTATACATGTCTAGACATAGATTGATAGTTTTATATACTTCTTGTGTATATATACAGAGAACTCTTGGCTTCACATCCTTGATGACTACACCCAGTATACTTGAAGAATAAGAAGAGATGCCTCGAGTAGATGTGTGTTTATTTTATTAGTTGATTAGTAGATATAATTTGTTATTATCAGTGACAATTATATGCTAACTTGTATCAATCTCATGTTTCTGAACATATGTAGGTTGTGTATCAAAATATTCAAAACATACCTCCTCTACTAGAGACATACATCAAGAATCCTGCAAAGCTGAAGAGAAAACATGGAGATGAGGTAAACGTGAATAGTTCAATTAAATAGTTCATTTTTATGTTAACTTTTCGAATGTGAATTATATAATATAACTAATATTAATCGTGGTTTGTTTTTCTTGTGCAGGATCCTTCAGAGCCGAGCAGTGCGGCAAAGAGGATCGATTTTGATGATCCATCAACACCTTAGGATGTTATAGATAGTTTTGGGATGCTTACATGTCTAGTTGGCATGTATATTTTGTATATGGACATACATTCACGTATTTAGACATACATTTTGTTTCAGTTGGCGTGTATGCCATATTTGAGTATGCACATACATTTGTAATCATTCGACATTTTTATATATACAGAAGTTGATATTCGATCATATAAATTGTTGCCCATCTATGTGTGGTGTTATCATGGAAATCTTTAATCTTCATTCCAATAATTAACAATGGTTAATAATGGCTATTTAATGAACAATACAATTCATTTCATTTCATCGTAAGTGTTGTTTTTATAATGAACAATATAATTCATTTAATGAACAATACAATACAATTTATTTAATGAACAATACAATTCATTTAATCAACAATACAATACAATTCATTCAATAAACAATACAATTCATTTAATGAACAATACCCTATGCATGCTCCTATTTTCCCCCCCCACTCGATCGAACGCTCGGGGTCATACCCTACCAGCGCCGTCCCTTGAGCGCCCTAAGTGCTCAAAATTGTCAAACTTTGATAGGCGCTAACTTGGAATCCATGGCACCTGCAAATGATCCGTTTGAATCTATGGGGCCATGAAAGGGGTCCCTACAAAAGCCTATCTCGGTATTTCAAGTTGCCCTACGATCTTATTAGGGCAACAATTTTTTGGTTAGTGAAAAAATCGTCAGTCTCACTCAATGGAATGTTGTCACATGGTCGATTTCTCGTTCATCTTGTCACGATGATGAACCGTAACCTCTGACATGTCTAGTTAGGCATTATTACCCTACGCATGCTCCTATTTTGCCCCCCCACTCGATCGAACGCTCGGGGTCATACCCTACCGGTGTTGTCCCTTGAGTGCCCTAAGTGCTCAAAATTGTCAAACTTTGATGGGCACTAACTCGGAATCCATGGCACCTGCAAATTATCTGTTTAAACCTACGGGGCCATGAGAGAGGTCCCTACAAAAGCCTATCTCGGTTTTTCAAGTTCCCTTATGGTTTTATTAGGGCAGCAATTTTTCAGTTGGCGAAAAAATCGTTAGTCTCACTCAATAGAATGTTGTCGTGTGGTTGATTTCTCGTTCAGATCATCGTGATGACGAACCATCAGCTCTAACATGTCCAGTTAGACATTATTACCCTACACATGCTCCTATTTTTCCCCCCCACTTGATCGAATGCTCAGGGTCATATCCTACCGGCGTCCTCCCTTGAGCGCCCTAAGTGCTCAAAATTATCAAACTTTGATGGCCCCTAACTTAGAATCCATGGCACCTGCAAATGATTCGTTTGAACCTACGGGGCCACGAGATAGGTCCCTACAAAAGCCTATCTCGGTTTTTCGATTTCCCCTACAGTTTTATTAGGGCAGCAATTTTTTGGTTGGCAAAAAAATCGTCAGTCTCACTCAATGGAATGTTGTCGCGTGGCCGATTTCTCGTTCTGCTCATCACGATGATGAACCATCATCTCTGACATGTCTAGTTAGGCATTATTACCCTATGCATGCTCCTATTTTTCCCCCCCACTCGACCAAACGCTCAAGGTCATACCCTACCGGCGTTGTCCCTTGAGCGCCCTAAGTGCTCAAAATTGTCAAACTTTGACGGGCCCTAACTTAGAATCTGTGGCACCTACGAATGATCTGTTTGAACCTACGGGGCCATGAGAGAGGTTTGTACAAAAGCCTATCTCATTTTTTCAAGTTGCCCTACGATTTTATTAGGGCAGCAATTTTTCAGTTGGCAAAAAAATTGTCAGTCTCACTCAATGGAATGTTGTGGCGTGGCCGATTCTCGTTCAGCTTGTCGCGATGACGAACCGTCGGCTCTGACATGTCCAGTTAGGCATTATTACCCTACGCATGCTCCTATTTTCCCCCCCCACTCGATCGAACGCTCGGGGTCATACCCTACCGGCGTTGTCCCTTGAGTGCCCTAAATGCTCAAAATTGTCAAACTTTGATGAGCCCTAACTCAGAATCCATGGAACCTACAAATGATCTATTTGAACCTATGGGGCCACGAGAGAGGTCCCTACAAAAGCCTATCTCAGTTTTTCAAGTTGCCCTATGGTTTTATTAGGGCAGCAATTTTTCGGTTGGCAAAAAAATCGTCAGTCTCACTCAATGGAATGTTGTCGCGTGGTCGATTTCTCATTCTGCTCATCGCGATGATGAATCGTCGGCTCCAACATGTCCAGTTAGGCATTATTACCCTATGCATGCTCCTGTTTTCCCCCCCACTCGATCGAACGCTCGGGGTCATACCCTACCGGCGTTGTCCCTTGAGCGCCCTAAGTGCTCAAAATTGTCAAACTTTGACAGGCCCTAAATCGGAATCTGTGGCACCTGCAAACGATCCATTTGAACGTATGGGGCCACGAGATAGGTCCATACTCCTTGATTATCTTCTTGTCCTCTTATGTACTATTAGGAGCATGTCTATATGTAATGTGAACAAAAATAGCAATCTGGATTGAATTGTAGTATTGAGACTGTACCTCATTATGTGGTTGCAATGTATAGTTCTCTGCAAAATCAACCACATATACAATAGTGCCAATCAGGAAAGAGTTCTTACACATCCTGAATTGTTGATCCAACCATTGAGACCTATGGGTGTGCCTTGCATACTTGTAGAAAAGATTTTCCTTAAAATCCAAAATAAAATCAGCAATACTCACTTCTCTTGAGACTAATTCGCATCTAGAACCTTCACCCCCACTCTTCAAAGTATATTTCACTGTCTCGTATCTTTTTTTCTCAACATAACTATTTCCAAACTCATGTTTGTTGCCCTCAAGAAAACATGAAACAAACTTTGACAACCCACCGCATTCTGAGCACTTCTCATTCAAACAATCATTTCTATAGAAATAGCAGCCATCATCTCTAGGGCATAAAAATAGATCTTGCAAGTCTCTTGATGATCTCGGAAATAGCATTACACCACACTCCTGCAACATCTCATTAGTATGCATTGTAGAACGAATATGACATAAAAGTTCATGGTACATTGAAAACTCCACATGGTACTTGCAACAATAGGTATTGTGAATCTTAAGAGGAACACAATAAAATGGTTTCAAAGATTCAAAGGCCCTTTGTGATATTTGCAAAGTTGGATGTAATTCACAAAAAAAATTGTACAACATTGTTTGGCTTGATTCCAAGAAATGTTTGGGATGCGGTGTGTGGTCTCAGTTGCCGATTCTTAATTTCAAAACATCCTTTACATTGGGTGACAATCTAGAATTAGAGTGCAAAAATTGTTGAATTTCTTCCTTCACATTGTCAGTCAACTTTCTATCAACATGTGGAAGCCTCCCACCAAATGCCCATGTATCTTGTTGAAGTGGATCGTCAAGTCTTTGTCTTCGTGCAAGTGCTCTATCCAAAGTTTTACGGTTTATGTTAAAATCAACACAAGTTTGTCTCATTTGATGAGCCTTCCTCAATTGATGGCTTACTAAGGAGGTTGTAATCACTCTTTGAGTGGCTCTCTTATCTCTTTCTTTGGTATTCTTTCCAATAGAATTGAGAGCGTCAAATAGACCTTTTGCAATAATAGAATTTCTCTCCGTCTTCTTGTTCATATGAATCTTCAATTTCTTTGGCAATGGTCTCATCTTTATCATCTTTAGCAATTGAACAAAGAGTTGGCATTTCTTGGTCAATGTCTTATTGCTAAAATTTTGGTTGAAAAGTTATGTAGCCCACAACCGAACGGTTCTTGTTGACCTCTTGCATTCAAGATTCGCAATAATGTTCTCATCGACTTCAAATAACCATTTTGGGGTTCTTGAAGGTCTTGGATTTGGAATTTGTCTTTCATCCATGAGAGGGTCTTCATTTCTAAAGTAATTAGGTGTTACATATGGTTCACTTGGTGAGGCAATTCCACCTTCAATGTTAAAGTTTTCCACATTTTCACCTCCTATGTCAAAATTTTCCACATTTTGACCATTTTCATTATCACTTTCAACATTTTCAAAATTTACATTTTCATTTTCAATAACTTGTGGCACATTTTCAATTTCAATTTCCTCTTCAATTGAAGTAACATTAGCAATATTTAACATACCTTGTCTTCTCCTCCTATGAAATTCTCTATCTCTTTCTCTATACACTTCAACTTGGTCATTTGAAAGTTTTCTTTTGTGTTTAGACTTCTGACGACTCTACTCCCCATTTCCCTCCACACATATGCTCCTTCATGATTGACAATGTAAGTTTTCACTTTAAGAATCTCCCAAAAGCATAAATTTGTCTCTAGCTGTCTGAAACCCCGTGATCCTCAATAGAAAACATAGGACCTAGACCGTCGATCGTTGGAATCTACAGAATGGCCCACAAACCCTTTTTTTTTTGGTTTTTAGTACTAAAATTGGATATCGGATAAAATCGGACATCGAATTTTATCCGATATTTGATTTTTGTACAAAAATATGTGGTCCCCCAAAAAAATTCCCATTGCCACCATTTATGAACTGTTGCTGCCATTTATGAACTAAACTGCCACATGGTAGAAATCCAATATCCGATTAAATCGGATATCGGATTTTATTGGTCATATTTTAGAGAGAGAGAGGGATAGAAGGAGAGGGGAGAGAGGGAGAGAGAGAGAGAGAGAGAGGAGGAGAGGGAGAGGGAGAGAGAGGGGGAGAGAGAGAGAGAGAGAGAGAGGGAGAGAGAGGGAGAGAGAGAGAGAGAGGAGAGGGAGAGAGAGAGAGAAAGATAGGGAGAGAGGGAGGAAAGAGAGAGAGAGAGAGGGATAGAGAGAGAGGAGAGAGAGAGAGAGAGAGAGACCATATGACCCCTATTGACACCATATTGTTGTGTCCTAGGGGTCATATTATGTCTTAAGGGGTTCCTATGGTGTAAATATGACCCCCTAACGACATGATTTGGTGTCTTTTAAGGGGTCCTATGGTGTCACCAAAACACCATATGACCCCTAACGACAACGTGGGACCCCTTAAGACACCAAATCATGTCATTAAGGGGTCATATTGTGTCTTACAGGGTTGTAGGACACAATATGACCCCTAATGACATGATTTGGTGTCGTTAGGGGTCACATGGTGTCCATAGAGGTCATATGGTGGTCTTGGGACACCATAGGATCCCTTAAGACACAATATACCCCTTAGGACACAATATGACCCAAAGTGACCCAATATGGTGTCACTAGGGGTCATATGGTGTCCTAAGAGGTCATAAGGGTTAATTGGGGACACCATATGACACCATAGGACCCCTTAAGACATCAAATCAGAGCATTAGGGGTCATATTGTGTCTTACAGGGTTGTAGGACACAATATGACCCCTAACGACATGATTTGGTGTCTTAAGGGGTCCTATGGTGTCGTTAGGGGTTCATATGGTGTCCATAGGGGTCATATGGTGTCCCATGAAACCCTTATGACCTCTTAGGACACCATATGACCCCTAATGACACCATATTGTTGTGTCCTAAGGGGTCATATTGTGGTCTTAAGGGGTCCTATGGTGTAAATATGACCCCTAACGACACGATTTGGTGTCTTAAGGGGTCCTATGGTGTCACAAGACACCATATGACCCCTAAAGACACCATAGGACCCCTTAAGACACCACATCATGTCATTAGGGGTCATATTGTGTCTTACGGGGTCGTAAGACACAATATGACCCCTAACGACATGATTTGGTGTCGTTAGGGGTCATATGGTGTCCATAGGGGTCATATGGTTTCTTGGGAACACCATAGGACCCCTTAAGACACAATATGACCCCTTAGGACACAATATGACCCAAAGTGACCCAATATGGTGTCAGTAGGGGTTATATGGTGTCTCAAGAGGTCATAAGGGTTCATGGGACACCATATGACACCATAGGACCCCTTAAGACACCAAATCATGTTGTTAGGGGTCATATTGTGTCTTACGGGGTCGTAGGACACAATATGACCCCTAACGACACAATTTGGTGTCTTAAGGGGTCTTATGGTGTCACAAGAAACTATATGACCCCTAACGACACCAATCAACCCCTTAAGAGACCAAATCATAACATAGGGGTCATATTGTGTCTTACGGGGTCGTAGGACACAATATGACCCCTAATGACATGATTTGGTGTCTTAAGGGGTCCGATGGTGTCGTTAGGGGTCATATGTTGTCTATAGGGGTCATATGGTGTCCCATGAACCCTTATGGCCTCTTAGGACACCATATGACCCCTAATGACACCATATTGTTGTGTCCTAAGGGGCCATATTGTGTCTTAAGGGGTCCTATGGTGTAAATATGACCCCTAATGACATGATTTGGTGTCTTAAGGGGTCCTATGGTGTAACAAGACACCATATGACCGCTAACGACACCATAGGACCCCTTAAGACACCAAATCATGTCATTAGGGGTCATATTGTGTCTTACAAGGTTGTAGGACACAATATGACCCCTAACGACATGATTTGGTGTCGTTAGGGGTCATATGGTGTCCATAGGGGTTGTATGGTGTCTTGGGACACCATAGGACCCCTTAAGACATAATATGACCCCTTAGGACACAATATGACCCAAAGCGACCCAATATGGTGTCACTAGGGATCGTATGGTGTCCTAAGAGGTCATAAGGGTTCACGGGACACCATATGACACCATAGGACCCCTTAAGACACCAAATCATAACATTAGGGGTCATATTGTGTCTTACGGGGTCGTAGGACATGATATGACCCCTAACGACATGATTTGGTGTCTTAAGGGGTCCTATGGTGTCGTTAGGGGTCATAAGGTGTCCATAGGGGTCATATGGTATCCCATGAACCCTTATGACCTCTTAGGACACCATATGACCCCTAATGACACCATATTTTTGTGTCCTTAGGGGTCATATTGTGTCTTAAGGGGTTCTATGGTGTAAATATGACCCCTAATGACATGATTTGGTGTCTTAAGGGGCCCTATGGTGTCACAAGACACCATATGACCCCTAACGACACCATAGGACCCCTTAAGACACCAAATCATGTCATTAGGGGTCATATTGTGTCTTACAGGGTCGTAGGACACAATATGACCCCTAACAACACGATTTGGTGTCGTTAGGGGTCATATGGTGTCCATAGGGGTCATATGGTGTCTTGGGACACCATAAGACCCCTTAAGACACAATATGACCCCTTAGGACACAATATGACCCAAAGCGACCCAATATGGTGTCACTAGGGGTTATATGGTGTCCTAAGAGGTCATAAGGGTTCATGGGACACCATATGACACCATAGGACCCCTTAAGACACCAAATCATGTTATTAGGGGTCATATTGTGTCTTACGGGGTCGTAGGACACAATATGACCCCTAACGACACAATTTGGTGTCTTAAGGTGTCTTATGGTGTCACAAGACACCATATGACCCCTAACGACACAAATCGACCCCTTAAGACACCAAATCATAACATTAGGGGTCATATTGTATCTTACGGGGTCACCAGACACCATATGACCCCTAACGACACAAATCGACCCCTTAAGACACCAAATCATAACATTAGGGGTCATATTGTGTCTTACGGGGTTGTAGGACACAATATGACCCCTAATGACATGATTTGGTGTCTTAAGGGGTCCGATGGTGTCGTTAGGGGTCATATGCTATCCATAGGGGTCATATGGTGTCCCATGAACCCTTATGACCTCTTAGGACACCATATGACCCCTAATGACACCATATTGGGTCGCTTTGGGTCATATTGTGTCCTAAGGGGTCCTATGGTCTCTCTCTCCCTCTCCTCTCTCTCTCTCTCCTCTCTCTCTCTCTCTCTCTCTCTCTCTTTCTCTCTCTCTCCCTCTCCTTCCTTCTCTCTCTCTCCTCCTCCTCCTCCTCCTCTCTCTCTCTCCCTCCTCTCTCTCTCTCTCTCTCTCCTCTCTCTCTCTCTCTCTCTCTCTCTCTCTCTCTCTCCTCCCTCTACCTCTCTCCCTCCCTCTCTCTCTCTCTCCCTCTCTCCCTCTCTCCCTCTCTCTCTCTCTCTCTCTCCCTCTCCTTCTCTCTCTCTCTCTCTCTCTCTCTCTCTCTCTCTCTCTCTCCTTCTCTCTCTCTCTCTCTCTCTCTCTCTCTCCTCTCTCTCTCTCTCTCCTCTCTCTCTCTCTCTCTCTCCTCTCTCTCTCTCTCTCTCTCTCTCTTTCCTCCCTCTCTCCCTCTCCTTCTCTCTCTCTCTAAAATATGACCGATAAAATCCGATATCCAATTTAATCAGATATCGGATTTCTGCCATGTGGCAATTTACTTCATAAATGGCGGCAAAGGGAAATTCTTTGGGGACCGCAAATTTTTGTACTCAAATTTTCAAATTTCAAATTTCGGCTCGGGAATGCTTTGATATTAGGCTTGGAAGTGACAAGCCTGGAAAGTTAACTGAAAAAACGTGTTTTTCAGTATTCCTTGATTTTCCAGACTTTACATTGGTGGCTGACGAATTTTTTTGTAGCCAAAATTGATAAAATGAAAAGGCTTTTTTAAGGACATTCCCAGCTTTCCAACAATATAAGGCTTGTCTTATTTTGACTTTAGTAAATAATTATTATTTATTTTCTAATTGAATTCTGACAATAGTCCTGATTGATATACTGATTGAAAACACTCATAACTTTCAAATAGTATAACATTTTTTGAAACCAAAACATGCGTCACATCCTATGCTTCGTCTACTATAGGGAAAAATTAAAAAAAATTAAATTTCATAAGGTTTTGACCAAGTTAAGGTGGTCAGACATAGGAGTTTCTGAATTTCTGAAAAGTTGTAGTAAAAAAATCATAAATAATTATTTAATTCAGAAAAAATTTAAAAAAAAATATGTGTCACATCTGGACATGAGTCTAATACTTATATTATAAATATTATAAAAAAATATTAAGATTTTATTGTGATTAGGGTGGTCAGACATACGTCTACTTCTTATTTTTTTCCTAAAAGTTTAGTACCACTGCATTGAAATTTGAAATTTTCATCAAATAGGATTTTTTTTTTCCAAAAAACAACTAGTAGCTTAGAAACTACATTCAATTTTCTATATATTCTCTTCTTACATATTTTAAAAATAATTTTCACAACTTATTCAAATTTTCATGTCAAGTTGCATAACTCTTTTTTTTCTGAAATTTCATTGCCACTTAAGGGTCTGTTTTGGCACACCATGATCCTGCACATACCCTCATTGTTGTATTTTTATTGTTGTGTAATTGTTTATATGTTGTAGTGATTATTTGTTTAGACTAATTCACCCCCTTTCAGTCTTGCCTTGGGTTCAACACCTCTTTGATTAACATGCCACAAAATACAACCTAGATCCCTCCATTTGAACTAATATGCATTATTGGTCCCAATTCCCTTTCATACGGTGGCATTTTCACTTACCTTTGTGACAATACCCTTCCACTCAACCTTTACAACAACCAATGTCATACCTTTATCTAACAAACCTTCCACTATGTCATTATTGTTAGACTCGTGTGAATAATATTATCATTGATGTCAAACCATCTGTCTAGTTTGGACCAGGTAGTGTATGAGGTCTGAACATTAGTCTGGATGTTATGGATGTTATACTTGTTGGTGTATGCAAGGATTGTATGTAGTCAGCATGGATGTGCAGTTCAACTGTTACGGTTTTAGTCAAAAGTTATTATGCAACATGGATAACCCTAGATGATGATTTTAGAGGTTACATTGAGTTCTCATTGATCTCAGTATCTTGGTGTTAGGAGTTATAATTGATCCTTGTATCAGTTATGTGTCTCAGTGTTAGTAGTTTTGGTAATTATCACAAGTATCTCTTCGATTTTTGTGTTGCAGTTTTCTTGGTGTATGTGGAACTTACATTTTGGAGATATTGGGCTTGATCTTGTGATTATGGGTAGGTATTCTTGGGTCTGGATGACCCTATCCCTTTCCAGTAATCTTGGTATATGCATTGGTAATCAGAGTATATAAAGGAAGCATGTAGAATTCTTGTGGAGGCCGACATAAGCATATTGATAACATGTTGGGCTTGGTCAATATTGTATTTATTCCCTCCAATATATACATATACATATGTAGTAACATAATGAAAAAGTAGTAGTAGAAGCAAAATAAGAAAAAAAAAGAGCAAGATATTGAGTGAGTGAAGGTGTGTGTGATATGAGAAAGAAAGTTGGCAGTGAGGATAGTAGTGTGTGTGAAGTGTGAGTTGCAGACAACAAAGGTAGCCAGTGTTGCAGTAGTACAGTAGTCCTTGACCAAACCTGTTATAGGACAGTTGTACAAAGATCTCTAACTAGATCTATTGTAGAGTTTATTTTGTGATTTGAGCTTAAACTTGGAACTGATCCCATGCATTCGGAGATTCAAACCTTCTTAGTTCAACCTTTTCAGTTGTAGTGAGCATTTCGACAGTTAGCCATCTCTTTGTATATTTATAGTGAGTTATCCGGTAGTGAGCCATTTTTGTAATCTAGCAATGAGCCACCCCTTTGTAAACACAATTATATATAGTTATATTCTCTTGAGAGTTAACAATCTCCATGGTTTTTCCCATTTGGGTTTTACACGTATGAAATCCGGTGTTAATCTTGTGGTTATGGTCTTCATGTTTATTCTTCATTAATTGCATTATATCAGTCAATTTTGTTTGATATTTTTGTGTATAATCATAATTCATGAAAAAAATTCTTTAATCTGTGGGAATACTGATTCACCCCCCCCCCCCCTCTCTTAGTATTTTGGTTCTTTCAACCTAATCAACAATTGGTATATGAGCTTTGGTCCCTTGCTAGGAAATCTTAACCGCTTAAGGGAGATCCATGTTGGTTGAAGTCATGGCACCTATATGCTCAACATAATATTTTTAGATGGATGAATATTTGAGGAACGACTCTTGAAGATTTGGAAAGCATTAAACTAGAGAATGAATAATTGAAGGAGAATGTGAAGATAGAAAATGAATGTGCGCATAAGTTGTGAGAGCAAATTTGGAAGTTCAAATTGAGACAAAATGAAGTTAACTATCAATTGAAATAGGTGAATGAGACTATCAAAGATCTTATGCAGAATATTGAAGAAAAAGACAAGATAGAATAGCTCCTGAAAGAGACAATAAAGAAAAAGTCTAGAGAATGTAAAAAGATTAAATAAGAGGTGAAGAATCTGAAGGCGAAGAATAAGATCCTTGATAGTAGTAAGCTCCTGGAAGGTTTGATCACCATGCACCAATTTAACTTAGACAAAAATTGACTTAGTTTCAAACCTAGTATGTACCCAAATCAAAATGATAAAGAAGAAAATAAAGAAGTCAAAGCTGAAGTAGAGAAGAAGTCAAAACATGAGAAGAAATCCCAGAATTAGAAATCAAATGCAAAAAGTCCACCAGTCCGAAAGCCTAATACACACACCTTACCCATATTTTAATGGCTATTGTTTTAAATTTAATAAATTTGGACACAAGAAAATAAACTATAGATGCATTTAGTGTTATGGTTGCAAGATGTTTGGACATAAAGCAAGTCTATGTAGAAATAATGTTGTGAATCATAATTGTAATCTAATTGTTGCAAACAATAAGAGTTACAACTTTCATGGATATTGTTACATTTTCAATAACCATGGACATAAGGCCAGTTAATGCAGATACAAATCACATCTAGTAAGATCTGAGAGGAATATTGTTAGTTGTTTCAAATGCAAGAAGACTAGACATTATGCTAATCATCGTAGGAATAAAAATATGGAGAATTCTATGGAGAAGAATGTGATGAAGAATGGTCAATCAAAGAAGAAATTAAATTTGGTCTGGAGAAAGAAGAGTGAGAGAAAAGGAAGTGAGCCTAATGTACCTAAATCCGGTGTAGGCACCTTGTTCTCTAGTAATTAAGTCTAGAGTTTTGGGTCATGGGAAGTTTTGATCTAAAAGAAAAATCTTCTATCCTCCTTGTCTGAGTGGATCATGTTGCTAATCTGGCATAACAGTTCTTGAGTGGTATCTGGTAATCAAAGAAAGCTTCCTGACATCATGGATAAGATAGTTCTTGGTGACAAAACCCTAATGAAGTATCTTAAGAAAGATAAGTATCAGTTTTTTTTGAGTTCATTTCTTTCATATCGCTCATTTGTGTTCAATAATATTGTGAATAGTAGAACAGTAGCAGAGTGAGTAGTGAAAGAAATCGTGGAATGAAAATTGATTGTCGAAGAATCTAGTAGGGAGAAATTTTAGATCGTGGACAAGATGCTCCTGGATGAGTTTAGCTTGGAGAAGATCATATTTATTGAAGCTAGTTTGAATAACGATGAATTGCAGAGGGTCAAAGGTTTAGAAGGAAAAGGTCTAAATCTTTGGACTGAATTCCCTTGGTTCAAAAATGAAGAGTTTATCAAGGTAATTCTTATCTGTGTGCAAGATAACTGCATTGTGTTGGATAAACCCTATTTGATCACAAAGGAAATCATTTCTATGGTCATCGGCTTGTGTGACAATGGAGAAGTTCTGGAAAATAAGTCTATTTTGAACAAAGAAGTGGAAGCCTTAAGTGGCATGAAGGGTTATCAACGAGCTCTAATCATTAACGCAATCATCAACACTATGGTGAGGTATGTTGCCTTTGGAATCTCTAATAAAATCTATTTTAGAAATAGGGAAGGTGCCACCTCGACAGTTTCAGTATATATGGCACATATGCTTGTGATGGAGAACAAATCATTTGACTTGTGTGAATTATAGAAAGAATTGTTGTTAGAGAATATTAAGATGATAAAAGAGAAGAATTATTCTTTCCAGTTTGGGTCATTGCTTGTAAGTTTGGTTATGTAATGTTTGGAATCCCTTCCGGCAAAAGTTAATGTCATATGGGAGTCTGGTGTTCCTACTGCAAGACAAATATTTAGACATTTGAAAGGTTTGGCTAACAAAGAAGAAGTTTTCAATGGCTATTTCAATTTATTTATAGATATGTGGAGTGTTGGCCTAGCATCTATATCTTTTCCTTCTGGTTCTGGAGATTCATCCTTTGGAAAGAAGAAAAGGAGATAGTTTGTTCCCATTAGTATTTCAAAGTCAAAAAACAACAAGGTGGAAAATGATGAATTGGAATGCCCTGTAGCTAGAGGAGTTTCGGAAGTTGAAGAGCAAGAAGCAAGAGACTCAGATGATGAGTCTAATTTGATAAAATTGGTCGATAGTATAGATGGAATCAAGAATATTGGTATGAAATGGTTGACTTTAGTCAAGTCAAATAGAATTGAGAGAATTTTGGTGAAGCATTTAATCCGTAAAAACTTGAGACCTAAAGATATTAAAAATTTGCTCCCAAAATATTTGAATGAGGTTCTGAAGAAACAATGTTTGAGCAGTCAGTTGAAGAAAAAGTCTTGGATATGCAAAATTTGTTGAATGAATGTATTATTGCACAAAAGAACTTGTCAACATGTATTCAGGAGTTGAGAGATTATATCCACAGTGCTAGTAGAGTCTACAGATATTGTATCTCTTGGTTGGTAGTTACAGCAAAGCACAAAGGTAAGATTGATGCTATTGAAGATCAACTGACAAGTCTAGGCAATTCTTTTGATTTTCTGGGTGATAAGTTTGGTGAGAAAAGGAAAAGAGTTAATTCTCTTCAAGTTGAGCTCCCTCTATTGCAAAGGTAGAAAGAAGACTTTGTGAGCAGGGTTTGGAAAGTTAAGGAGATTCTTTGAAGCTAAGCTAGAGCATTTTTCAGTATTTCTTGAGAATGTTGTCGAGTATTAGCAAAATCCAAGTGCTCTGGATAATTTTTAAAATTTCATTGATCTATTGGTTGATTGCAGAAGTCTTTCAATGAGTATCAAAATGGCTATACATTCTTGGGAAGTTCTTCTTTCAAATCTGAAATAAAAATATAGGCTTATATTTCTGAAGAAGAGCAACTGAAATTTTTGGTGTGATATTTAAGTTTTTACATTTTTGGTTGTATATATTTGTTCTTTCCTTCTTTCTTTCTAGCATCTTTTTTCCTTGATGTCAAAAGAGGGAGAAAGGAATATGATTTCAAGGAATGTCGATTTGAAGAATTGCATGAGTAAGGAGGAGTTGTGCAGTCATGTTTTGAATATGTTTTTCCATCAATGATAAAGGGGGGTATTGTTAGATGTGTGAATAATATTGTCATTGGTGTCAAACCAATCATCCGGTTTGGACTAGATAGTGTATGAGGTTCGGACATTAGTTTAGATGTTATGGATGTTATCGTTGTTGTTGTATGCAAGGATTGTATGTAGTCAATATGGATATGTAGTTCAAATGTTGTGGTTTTGGTTAGAAGTTATTATGCAGCATGGACAACCCTGGATGATGACTTTAGAGGTTTTATTAAGTTCTCATTGATCCCGATATCCTGATGTTAGGAGTTCTAATTGATCCTGGTATCAGTTATGTATCTCAGTGTTATCTATTGTGGTAATTATTAGAAGTATCTCTTTGAGTTTTGTGTTGCAATTTTCTAGGTACATGTGGAGCGTATATTTTGGAGATATTGGGCTTGAACTTGTGATTATGGGTAGGTATTCTTGGGTTCGAAGGACCCTATCCCTTTCTGGTAATCTTGGTATATGCATTGGCAATCAGAGTATGTAAAGGAAGCGTGTAGAAGTCTTGTAGAGGCCAACATAATCCTATTGATAACGTGTTGGGTTTGGCAAACATACTATTTTGCATTTATGCCCTTTGGTATATATATATATGAGAAATAAAGTTGGGAGGGAGGATAGCAGTGTGTGTGAAGTGTGAGTTGTGGACAGCAAAGGCAAACAATGTTGCAGTAGTCTTTTACCAGATCTCTTGCAAGAGAGTTGTACAAAGATCTCTAACCAGATTTGTTGTAGAGTTTGTGATTTGTGACTTGAGCTTAAACTTGGAACTAATCCTATGCATTAGGAGCTGCAAACCTTCTCAGTTCAACCTTTTTCATTGCAGTGAGCATTTTGGCAGTTAGCCATCTCTTTTTATATATGTATTGAGCAGTCCGACAGTGAGCCATTTTTGTAATCTGGCAGTGAGCCACCCTGCAATGAGCCACCCCTTTATAAACACAATTATAACTAGTATATTATCCTAAGAGCTAACACTCTCCATGGTTTTTTCGATTTGGTTTTTCCATGATAAAATCTGGTGTTCATCTTGTGATTATGTTCTTCATGTTTATTCTTTATTAATTACTTTATATCAGTCAAGTTTGTTTGATATTTTTGTAGACAGTCATAATTGGTAAAAAAATTTCTTTAATCTATGGAAATATTGATTCACCCCCCTCTCAGTATTCTAGTGCTTTCAACCTTATCAACAATTATTACTAACACACTTTTTTGATGAGGTCTTGATGGTACTCTTCTCATATGTTTAGAGAGTGGGGAAATTCAAATCACATTGCACAAAGTCCACAAAGGTATATTTGGGGCTCACTTACTGGTCCAACCTTAGCCAAGAAACTTATGAGGGTTGGTTATTACTAGCCCATGATGAAAAAGGATGCATATCAAATTGTCAAAAAAAGCAAGTAGTGTTAGATTAATGGAGACCTAATACATGCATCAGCACAAGAATTTCAATCAATCGCTACACCTGACCCATTTGTCAATAGGAACCTGATCTTGTAGGAAAAATTCACCCTCCATCATCCAATGGTCATAAATTCATCATCACAACCACTGAGTATTTCACAAAGTAGATTGAGGTTGTAGCTCTTACCCGAATCATTGATAAGAAAATAATAACTTTAATCCTTAATTACACCACTTGCAGATACGGTGTTCCCCTTTCCATAGTCACAAATAATGGACACCCTTTCAAAAATTAGGATGTTTGTGACCTTTGTAACCAATTCCATATAAAACATTGCTTTTATACCCCATATTACCCCCAAAACAATGATCAAGTTGAGGCATCTAACAAAATTATCCTCATAATCCTCAAAAAGATAATTGATAATGTTGGTAACAATTGGCACATCCAACTCAACCCTGCATTATGGGCCTATCACACAAGTGCCTGCACCCCTGGTAGAGATACCCCTTACTCACTTATTTATGGTGTCAAATCCATCTTTCCCATTGAGGTTGAGTTACCATCTTTACAAGTCTACTTACATGATATTATCAGTGACAAAGACTACAAGGTTTCTCGCTTGCAGGACTTGGAATTGCTAGATGAGCATCGACAAAATGCATTCAATCACCTAAAAGAATATCAACTGAGCCAAAGATACAATCATAAGGTGAAACCTTGTACATTTAAGGTAGGTGATTGGTCCTTAGAGAAAAACCCAAAAATTAGAAGGATAGAGAGAAGCAGGGCAAGTTTGAACCAAATTGGCTTAGGCCTTCTATTCTCAAAGCAGTTTATGGCTCAGATGAATATTAGTTATCCATGCTTGAAGGAGAACCAATGGATGATCTTATCAATAACATGCACCTTCACAAGATGTAAATATATATTTTCAAGGAGTCCTATTGAAAAAATTTATAAAAAAAATCAAAAATACAAAAAAAATTATAAAAAAATAAATAAATAATTAAAAAAAGGAAAAAAATAGAGAAAAATAAATTCACCCAACATTGAAAACCACTTCAGTGATGTCCTAGGAAATTACTAAGGTGAAAATTGGGTTATTGGTGCTATGTGTAGGGACTTCTTACTCCTAACTCCTTCAAGACTCAGTATCACCCTTTCACTTTGCACACACTCACATCTTATCAGTCCATAATAAAGTTGTCCATCCCCATCATGACTTGTTATTGATCTACCTAGGATCGGTTTTCCATTCATAATAAACCTTTTTTGTCTTTGGTTCATCCATAATAAATCAAGTCTTGTCTGTAACTAGGGGCATATCCTAGAACTAGTGATGGAAGTGGATACTTGGCATCGCATGTTGTGAGGAGCATCATATTTTCATTCCTTCCTTCTTTATGCGTAGAATCCATAATAAAAGATCATTTGCATCACCAATCAACATTAAGGTTTTGACTTTTTTCTGAAATAAAGTATCAATTGCATGGACTAAGATAGTTTTAGATGAGACACAAGCAATATTGGGTTTTCAACAAATAAATCTTTTGGCAAACTTTGATTCTAACAGGATTTCTCACGCTATCTATCCTTTATTAGGATGACAACATTGTGACCAGATCAACCATGTTAACATATGTGGCAAGAAATATTTGTGACTTGAAGATGTTATTATATGTTGGTGTTGATTTCCTTTTGATTTGATCTTTTGTGGTGTCATGTTTCCTATGCTTCTCAAAAATGTCTACAGACTAGAGTGGTCGAGATGGGGTATGATCACCTATTCACTACTACAAGATTATTTCTTAGTAACACTATGGGTCTAGTTTGAATAGAGGCATTCCTTGTTTGTGAATATCTAATCTTCATGCATATGATACACTAACTATCTAGGTCGAAACTATATATGAATGGTCACAAGCTCTTTCCATAATAAACATGATGATGATAAACATGCAGAAGCTTATTCCACCTCTATATATTTTATCTTCCATCACCTACTTTTCCCATCTCCCTTATCCCATGTAGTCACACATCATCTAACTGAATATAATGACTATAGACACCTAAATTTGACAAATTAATTTAATTAAATTTCAATTCCTATTCTTCCAATTAATTAATTCCCTCAATCCTATTATTTCAATTAATTTAGTCTTAATTAATTAAAACCCCAATACTATTCCTTTGATTAAGTAATGTCCTTTTTCCCCCTTTTTGATTAATTAATTTAATTAATCAATTCTCCTTCTTTCCTAATCCCATGAATAAATTAGATCAATTAATTTGATTAATTCTTTATCCCATTTGACCACATGGCCCCTACTTTTAACCCCCCATCTAATCTAACCCTTGTCCTAACCCTAGGGTTTCAACCAACCCTATCCATCCAACCTCCCCCAACCTAGTCACCCTCCAAACCTCCCAACCAACCCTATCACGTCTCTCCTAACCTCCATATGTGCACATCATAACCAACTTCCCTAATTTGTGGGAAAATATCCTATTTTGGGTGGCTTTTCCCAAAATGGACATGTCACCCCTTTCCTTCCTAGTTGAGCCACTTGTTCCTTTTGAGGACAAGTGTCTCCTCTTCATCTCCCCTTCCCTTCCTCATCTTGCCTATTTAATCCCTCCATTTTTAGACAAAATGATCCTTCTTCATGCCAAAGCATCGTTACGTTGTTGAAAACATTACTCACATCGCATTTTTCACCAAATTATCCATCCTCATTCGCATCTACAATCATGGAGCATAATCAAACATCCGTTGATGCCATGAGCAGACATCAAATCGAGAAATACTCAAGTTAAAGTAGGAATTGTGGTTTGTGTTATTATCATTTTGTTCTTTGGTTTGGTTTTGTCATTTCTATGTTGAGGTGTTTGAGTTTAATGGCATGTTTTCTTTGTTCTCTTTTTAATTTCAATCATTTAATTTAGCTTGCACATTTTGCCTCACACATTTTCTGGCATGCTCAGTGGGACCCACTTCATGGGTCATTCTAATGGTTTTTGTTGTTTGAGTGCATTTTTTGAGATATTTTCAACACTTGCAGGCAAGAAAGCGGAACTACACACGGATTTCTGCCATGATGGAAGTCTATTTTATCAATCTCAATATTTCACGAAATGGAGAGAACGCATCTTGAAGCAGCAGGAACGCAAACTGAAATAGCAGGAAGACTACCTAGACCAGCGGGAACACGTTATCATTCCTAAATGGAAGGTATAAATCTCCATTTTAAGTTTTGGGAATTTGTAAATACTTTTTAGCATTTTTCTACACAGCAACAGGAACGTGCCCTGAAACAGTGGGAATACAAAGCAATAGGATTGTGCTCTGAAACAACAGGAACACACACTGAAAAAGATAGAACGTGAAATAATGGGTTTGCATTATGTTCTAGTAGGCTTGCTCATTATTATTTACATAATTTTTCAGAATGTTATTTTTCTACTAATTAGCTAACTTGTGTGTTTCTGGATGATTTAATGTTTTGCAAGTTTGCACCTTGAAACAACGAGAATGCGCCTGAAAACAACAGGAATGTGGAACTTTGGGAATGTACCCTGAAATAGTAGGAACACAACATGAAACAACGGGTTTGCACTATGTTCTAGTGGGTTCGTTTATTGTCATTTACATAATTTTCCAAAATGCTGTTTTTCTACTAGTTAGCTAACTTGTATGTTTTTGGATGATATTTTTCTAACGTTTGTGTAGTAAATCGAGTGATAGAAGACCCCATGCTTTTAAAACATTAACAATCGGTTGCAGGACCACTAAAATGGGGTTTCACGAAAACATATTTCCTTATTGCATTTCAATTTTTGCATCTTGTGTCTTATGGGTAATTAGGTACACCTCAATTAAGGAAATGGACTTGTTGTGTCTTATGAGTATTTAGGCACACTTCAATTCAAATAAAGGAATAAACCCATGTCTTTCATGTCTTGCACATTTTTGCATTTGTAGAGTGGTCCTACAACTAACACACACTATCCTCTCCCTTTGGCTCTTGTGATTCTAGGTGAAAGAGAAAAGTGTTAGCGAAACTCGATTTTTAATTTCTAAGTAGGAGGGTCCAACCCCCGAGTAGCCTATAAGGCCAGGTGAGGGGAGAACAACCCAAGTGGTACTTTTTTCAGTCTGCTACATAAATATTTATGATTTTAGTGAAAGCTTTAAATCAACTGGTAACATTGTGTCATACCGATGGTTTCCCTCAGTATCATTATGAAAATACCTTTGTGGTCTTGAAGCAAGTCAAAATTCCCCAGTTCTTGTGTGGTAGATGCATAAAATCCATGTTCTACAGGTTGGTATATCTCTTAAATGAGCTAACCACCACATGTATGACTACCTGATTCACCCGAAAAGTTCCCCCACTATGAGCCAAACTATTTTTACTAGCCAAAAATCCTTCTATGTTGACTTAGGTGTTGTGATATATGCATATCAAAGATACTCCTCATGTACCCCTCAGTTCAAGATAGAAAATTCACTGGGAAGTGATTACCCAGGAATTCAAAGCTTGGTATGCTCAAGAAGTGTGTATCGAGGGTGGAGCCAATGTTGTCAGGCTTCTATTTATCTAGTTGAATGTGATATTATGGGCAAGGAGATTTAACACATTGTCATTTGACTATCCATAGGGGTGTGCTTAACTAGTTTTAATCTATTTTATGATCAGATCTTCATACTTGTGTTTGGTATCAAGTCCTTTGTTGAAATATCAGTCTAGCGGGTTTGAAGTCAATTCTAGCAAGTTCATGGTCTATTATAATGAGTTTGTAGTCATATTCTAGGGGGAATGTTGTCAACTTTGAGCCAGAAGTGACATACTTAGTGCAATCACTGTCATCTAGCAAGTTTGCTCCCTATTCTAGTGGGTTGGCACCCTAAAACGGCGAGTTTGATTTTTATAGTGTTTGTTACCCTGTTCCAATGGGTTTGCACCTTGAAACAGTGGGTTCGTACCCTTAAAAAGCAGGTTCACTTTTTACTGTGTCTATCACCCTGTTCCACTGGGTTTGCACCCTAAAGTAGTGGGTTTGCACCTTGAAATAGTGGGTTTGCACCCTGAAATAGTGGGTTCACATTTGACCATGTCTGTCACCCTGTTCTAGTAGGTTTTCATTTTAAGTGTTTTTATGTTCAAGCATTTTTCAATCAGTTTGAAGCTTTCCAATCTTGTTCGAGCAATTTTGTACCTTGTTCTAGCAAGTTCACGCCTTGTTTTCACAAGTTTATGGCCTATTATAGCGAGTTTACTTTGTATCATCTGGATTTTTTAGTTTAGTCTCATTATACTGTTGGATTTTTGTTTCATTGATTTGCAATCTTATGTTTCCCTAGCAATTAGGGTCTATATTTGGTGATCTCAATCTTAGACATTATTGAGTTTTCATTATGTTGTCCATATTACTTTATAAATGTATTGATCTATCGACAGTTTACACCTATCTTTCATGATCTTGTTCTTAGACGTCATTACGTTGTCATTTTGTTGTCTGCATTGTCTTAGAAACTACATGATTCTTCGGCTATTAGTTATCTTCGTGATCTTGGTCTTAGATGTCATCACGTTACTAGAATTATGTTTGTTTAGCATTAGAGTTTTCTTGAGTCTTCAGCTGTTAGGATTTATCTCGGTGACCTTGGTCTTACAAGTTGTCATGTTGTTAAAGTGCTGTCTGTATTACATTAGAAATGTCTTGAGTTTTTAGTAGTTGGTATCTATCCTTGTGTATTCTAAGTCTTAGATGTTGTTGCGCTAGCAGAGTGTTGTCATTGGCTCGTTAGTTCACTTTCAATCTATATCTTTGGCTCTTCGCTTTTGCATTCCAGTTTTGGCTGTAGTATCCCGATTTTTGTCCAAATGCTATCAATTTTCTATTAGATAACTTTTTGTCTTGTATCTCTTATCATTCAGTGTCATTAGGCTATTGATTCATCATCTTTGATTTGATCTCTCATCATTTTGTTCTTTAGTCTTTTCCATCCTCCATTCATTGGTTTAAGTCTTCATCAATCCAGATTTTGATTAGGTTAGTCTGTATCTTTTTTGCAAATATTATCACCTCTCCTTGGACTATATCATGTCTAGGGTTTCTCATCACATATCACATTACAGTCTTATCACCTCGAGCCAGAGGTTCAATCTCCAGTGTGTTGTCTTACTGGGTTTTGTATTTGGTGTATCCTCTAGAGCTATCCCACTATCGTATTATTTCTTATCAGACAGTTTTCGATCCTTGTCTAGGTCTTCATTCTCTCATCTTCCTGATCGAATCATCCTAAATAGTGCAATCTCTTGTTTCTTTAGTTCGCAACATCTCCCAGTCCTTTCGTGTGGTTCATGCTTGTAACTACTTGGTCCAAATCTAGGCAAGCTATGGAATAATCATCCCATATGGGATTAGGGTTTTCAGACTCATAGAAAAACCCTGAGTTTGTTGTTAATCACCATATGGTGGGAAATATTCCTCTCAAATACAAAATGTTCAATCCAACCATCTCAGATGATGCCATGGTCAATCAACCTGATGAAATAGATACTCAAATCAATTCTGTCGATCAACTCTTAACTACCACTAATAATGCCCAAATGATCGACGAGATTATTGAAGCTTGTAAAGACCTCATCTTTGCTAACATGGTCGCAAGTGGCATGACTATCGCATCACCTGATGTCCTTGTAACCGTTAGTCAGTGAGAATCACCTCAGCAAATTGCGTTACCTTCACTAGAATTGTCACAAAGCGACATATCCATACCATGTATGCAAGTACCTATGGATTCCCTTACACGACACTACCAACCATTTTATGCTAAGTGGCAAGGCCTTGCCTCTACAGGAAGAAGTGTTTATAATACACTGATTAATGTGTTATCCACACAACTCCCTACCTCACTGCCATTAGTGGCACAGACACCCATGAAATCAAGTGTGATGCAAGTCACACCTTTCACTAACCATGTCTCTTGACCCATCAATGTGCCTTCTGCACAAATTCCATTCTGGACGGCAATAATGTCAGGATATCCCTCCGTTGTTACCATACAAGTCTTGACTGTAGGCATAAATTACATGATGCCATCATCATCATCTATACCCCCACCCATTCAATCAATATCTCAAGTCATAGGTAACACTATAGGGATGTCAGGCTACCCTCTCACATCTGCTACACAGATCTCGGCTAGTGGTATGCCTTCTACAATATCATCATCATACATACCCCCACCAGTTCAATCAATGGCACAAGCTATTGGTGTTACCCAATATCAACCCCAAGTAACTATCCAACTGGTTATTTCACAATCGCGATTTAGTTACTTGCAAGCGCCACCTACCTCCTATGTAGTCACAAAAGTTCATCATGTGCAAAGTAGCGCAAATCAAAATCCCCTAGAAGGAAATTCTCAATCTAATGTATATCCCAATTATGCAAGGGGCAGTTATCCACAAGGTAGCGTGCCACAAATTCAACAATTCCAGAATCTACAATATCAACAACCACTTGGTGCCCCACAATAGAACGCGGCGACCTATTCACAAATACCTCAACACCAACAACAGTCGATAGGTCAATAACAAATCTTGGGTTATCAAAACATGGCAAGTTATCAAAATCTGCCACACCAACAAGGCTATCATCAGTCTCAACAAATGTCATATCAAGTACCACGATATTGTTGGTATTTGCATATAGATTGCATTAATGATATGTTGTCATTGAGGTCAATTGAACCAGTGAATGATATTGTTGATATTGTTGATGTTATTGTTGATATTTCTTGTGTTGTAACTGGTATGATAAGCTTTGTGGAAGATGTTGTAACTGGTATATGGTGGTTTGTAAGTTGAATTGGTGTATAAGGTTAAACATTTCTATGTTATGTAAACCAATAAACCTTACCAGTTGTTTTGTGTTAAACCCTAACTGATCAAGTTTGTTGGTTTAAGATCTGATGTTGAGTGGTAATAATGGAGATACGTATGATCATTGTATGAGGATAAGTTTAGATTGATTTGGCACATTTGTTTGTCTTGAAAAGGAGCAAAGTGGATTGCATCAAATGCATAGCACATGATGAGTTACAAGTCTGATGAAGCAGTGATCATGGAGTGGTTGGAATTTTCTTGAAGAATTTGAAGAGATTGTTATAATTTCTAACGGTAAAGATTGTACCGACTTGTTTGTAATCTCGATGATGAGAATTAGGTTTTTGTTGTGTTATTGACCTAGTTGATTTGTATTTAAGATCGATGAAGTTGTTTGAAAAAAGAGTTGGCAAAGTTGGTAGAAATTAGTTGAGTGTGTGGTTGCCAAACCGGTGGATGGATCTACAATTTGTGTAAAGGCAGATTGAAGCTTAAAAAGGATCTGATCAAGCAAATGTAGTGCTATTTAGACAGATCAAGAAAACCTATTGTTTTCTAACAATTATAGCCGAAATCAAAATCCCCTAACCGTGTAAGCTCTAACAAGCTTGGTTACTTATTAAATCCTCTAACAAGGTGGTCCATTAGTTTGGATTCTCAAATCCTCCAACGACGTTACTCCTAATAGGGTATTGTGCTTTTCATCAAGGCATATTTGTAAAATCCTCTAATCGGGTGATTCCTAACTAGAATTAGTTCTTACCAAGACTTATTGTAAATCTTTAACAGGCTTAGCTCCTAACAGTGCGAACTTCAGAAGAGTTCAGATAGCTATCCTTGTGACTCTCATCTCACCATCATTTTTACCTATTTGGGTTTTCCACATATAAATATTTGTGTCAAGTGGTGAATGCTTTTGTGGTTATGATCTTATTTGTTGATTTGATTAACTACTTAACTATTATGACATGGCATGATAACTGGAAGCACTGAGAGATGAATATGTTGATATTTGATTAAGCATTGTTGATGTTTACAAGATTGAATTTGTTTACTGTTAAGTTGGTATAATAGTCAAACCGGTTGATGATTATTTGATGTTAGTAATCTTTGAGACATTATCTTGACAGAACTATCTTGTTGGTAAGTTTATTTTGAGTTTGGGAGTTTGTATCAGTTTTTTAGTATACTGATTCATCCCCCCCTATCTCAGTATTCTACCAGATCCTTATTATTTCATCATATCATCAAATACCACTCAGCTACTCCATCTCCCCATTTTTTTCTAGTTAATACTGAATGGGAGGAAATGAAGGCCATCCTCAAGTCAATACAGGAGAATAGCTCTGAACAGGTCTTCAAATTCAAATAACTTTGTTTGTATCCATTCGACAAATCTATCACATCTATGCCTTTTCCTAAACACTTTGAAACACCCATATTTGATAAATATAAAGAAAAAGGAGATCCAAGACATCATGTCAAGAAATTCTTCATGGCTTGTCTATAAGCATCATGGTGTGAAAACTATCTTTTGTGGTTGTTGTCCAAGAGCCTTAGCGGTCCTTCATTAGAGTGGTTCTTCAAATTACCATTTGGTGTCATCACCACCTTTACAGACTTGTCTGAATGTTTCATTGTGCAATATCACTATAACATGGAAAATGACACCTTCATGCTCAACTTATGTCAAGCTAAACAAAAAAGTGGTGAAAGTCTTCTTCATTATACCCAACAATGGAGAGCCCTAGCTGGTCGCCTCTCATGCACACTGTCGGACACCCAGTTGGTGCCTGTTTTCAATAGTAATCTCCATCCAAAAATGGGATATCACATTCGATTGAACTGTGCTAGCACATTCAAAGATATCATATCTAAAGGACCATCGGTAGAACAAGCACTCATCAACAAAGGAGTCATAAAACTTTACAAAGAGTATTTAGATAAGCCTAACAATGATAGGTCCCATTATTGGAATAGAAACAAGAATGTTGTTGGTGACAGAGTCACTTATTCCAAGACCATGCAAATGATTATGGTTGCAAATACACCACCCACATAGACATATATTACACCTCCACCACCAATGCATATCCCTCCCCCACAAGCACAAACATTAAATCCACAACCTAATAGGACAAACACAATAATGGTATGTCAGAATCCCCCACGTCCAATAGGTAACTACGGTCCTCGACGCTAGTTCACACCTATGGCTGAACCACTAGATGTCATCTTCAAACATATGGAACAACACAACATGATTGTATATCCTCAAAAACAACCTTTTGATGAATCTAAGCCTAAACTTTATTGGAATAAGGAAAATGAATATTGTTCCTACCATCATGTCAAGGGTCATGAAACAAGCAAGTGCATAAAGCTAAAAAACCTAGTTCAAGACCTTATTGACCAGGGAAAAATTGTTGTCGACCCTATCACAGTAAAATCTCCTAGTGTCAATTTAGGAATGTATAAAAATTCTCTTCCCAAACATCAAGAGGAAGCAAGCACATCCGTTACTAATCAAGGCCACACTACCAATAACATTAATTACAACAATGTTCCATTTGACTATGGACCTACTATAGGGTACATTTCCTATGTTTATGATCATGTTAACATGATTCGTGTTGAAGGGGGTGATACCCACTATGTGGTCACCACTAGAAGAGCTTGCATGTCAATCCTAGTGGCCCCTACATCTAATGTTCCTCTTACATCATTAGTTTCTATGCAATACAATATCCTCGAGTACTTAGGAAAAACTCCTACACAGATTTCCATTCATGACCTCCTAAAAGCCTCACCTACTCATCTGGAGATCCTTACATGAACCGTACAAGAGGCTCACATTCCTAGTAACATTAACACCATCTAGTTTCAAGCTATGGTAGCCCATCCATCTGCCACTTATCACCTCAGTTTCACACAATCTAATGCTATGGTCTCAAATCCTGATCACATTCACCCATTGAGCATTGAAGCCATAGTTAAGCTACACAAAGTAAAACGAGTCCTAATTGAAAATTATTTTTCCCTTAATCTTTGTACGTTAAGGTTCGTTACTCAAGTTGGGTACATTGTCTCAGATATGCACAATCAATTCATTACTATCAAAGCCTATGACAATATTGAGAGAAGTTTAGTAGGGATGATTAATCTCTCTATCCAAGTGGGCCCAGCAACACAAAACACATTACAGTGCCACATCATTGATCTTGATCTCCCTTTCAACATACTTCTCAGTCGCCCATGAATTCATGCCATGCAAACCATTTCTTCCACCTATAATTAATGCCTCAAATTTCCATTTCAAGGATGTGAAATCACCATTCGTGACGACGGTCAACCCTTTGAGTATTATCGTGCACTCGAGGCCTCATCCCCATAATCTCATCATTGCCTTGGCATCAATAGCGGCGATGCATGTAATGTCACATCATCCTCATATGTTGATCCTAATACCATCTTAGTCGCTACTAAAGAAAATACATTTTTCTCTTCATCCTTTTCCCAACTCAAGATCAACAACGCCGGTTGTGGCAAATAATCCCTGCAAGGTACTTTTACAGTGGGTGTTTTACCCTTAGATCTGCATTCCCATGGGAAGCCCACTAAGAAACAGAAGAAAGGACTAGTGATCAGACAATATGGATCCACCACATTCAAAGCTCAATGAGAGATTAACCATGAGGTCATAGAGGGAGACATAAATTAGTGGATATACAAGGATTTCCCTACAGACAATGAGACCCATCTCCAAGGATTCAAGCACAAATATCCAAAACAACACAAATGGGCTACTCGAAAATGGAACTATCAAGGTGGTGGACTAGGTCAAGAAGAAAAAGGCATAAGAACCCCTATTGATCCCACTAATAATAAGAACAACAAAAGGCTTGGTTTTGGACGTACCTACCATGAAGCCTCAAGTTTGGCTAGCACTTCTGGAAACACTAAAAATGCTCCGATCAATATTAAAAACATCCATGAAGTTGTCAAATATGTGTACGGAAATATAGATAGGTCCTCATCCTTTGGTACATCTAAGTTGTTTTAAAACTAGATCCTCCTTATTGACTTTCCCCTTCACCACCCTGAACTCATCAATTGGGGCCAAACTATTACACACCTAGATACATTCCAAAATGACACAACACTCCTACAATTCCTGGGGATGACTAAGTGTGCACCATATTACAATCCTGATCATAATACAGTTTACAAACTTGATCCTAAAGGTTACTTTGGGGAAGAGGGAGTCCTTAACCACAAAAGTGAAAAAGAAATAAAAAGTCAAGGGTCTTGTAGCGAAAACCTCTCAGAGGTGCTTTCTGACTCAAAAATAGTAAAAACAAAGGGTGTCTCTTCTAGTGAAAACCTCTTAGAGGCGCTTCCTGACTCAAAAATAGTAAAAACAAAGGGTGTATCTTCTAGTGAAAACCTCTCTAAGGTGCAAGAGGATTAAGATTCTCTTCTTCCCCTTGGAAATGATTATCTTCCTGAGCACTCGCCTATTCTCATTAACCTGACGAAAGAGATAAATCTGGGTACTTCAGAAAATCCACATATTACTCATGTGGTAGCATCTCTATCTGACAATGAGGCTCAAATATTCTCAAATATTCTTCACATATGGTCCATCAACTTCTCATGGTCCTATGTTGACATGCCTGGCCTTGATCCTAAGTTGGTTTTTCATCATCTTGTAGTTGATCCCAATGCTAAACCAGTCAAACAGAAGCTATGAAAGATGCATCCAAGAATTGCATTGTTGGTGAAAGAGGAATTAGAAAAATTGTTAGAATTCAAGTTCATCCAACCAATTGAATACTCAGAATGGATCTCAAATATGGTCCTTGTTTCAAATCCTAATGGTGATATCAGAGTATATATTGACTTGTAGGACCTGAATAAAGCATGTCCCAAAGATGATTTTCCACTTCCTAACATTGACATCCCTGTTGATTTGACAGCAATACATGAAATGCTCACCCTGATGGATGGCTTCTCAGGGTATAATTAGACAAAAATAGCAGAAGAAGATCAACATAAAATGACCTATACCACACCATGGGGTATGTTTTTCTATCAGGTCATTCCCATCAGATTGAAGAACGCAGGAACCACATATCAATGCACTATGACAGTGATATTTCATGACCTTATGCACAAAGTAATGGAGGATTATGTGGATGACATATTGTGCAAATCCAAAACAAGAGCAGAACATCTAGCAATCCTTGAGTAGATATTTGAACGTGTGGCTAAATAAAAGTTGTGTCTCAATCCTAAAAAGTGTGTTTGGGGTTACATCAAGGAAAATTCTAGGATTCATCATTTCCTGGCATGACATTGAGGTTGATCCCCAGAAAGTAAAAGAAATAATGTAAATGCCTCCACCTAGAACATTACGGAATCTGCACATTCTACAAGGAAAATTACAATCTGTCAGGTGATTCATCACATAGTTAGCAGATAAATGTTAACCTTTCACTCATATGCTCAAGAAAGGTGTGGATTTTAAGTGGGATATCCAGTGCCAACAAGCTTTTGATAAGATCAAAGAATATATAGCTCATCCACCAGTCCTAATGTCGCCCGATCTAGGTTGTCCTTTGATTTTATACATTTCCATTACTGCAATAATAGTAGGGGAATTACTTGCACAACTTGATGATGAAGGAAAGGAAAGAGAAGTTTATTACATTAGTCGCACATTAGTGGGTATGAGCTTAATGGAAAAAGCATGCCTAGTTGTCATCTTTTATTCTCATAAACTGTGACACTACATGCTAAGTCATACATTGAAGCTCATTTGTAAAAATGATCCTCTTAAATATCTACTTTTCAAAACCACTCTAATAGGATGTATGGCCAAGTGGGTCATGTTGTCCAGCGAGTTTGACATTCAGTATGTGGATCAAGAAGCTATCAAAGGGTAGGTCACCGTCAATCAGTTAGCAGAAACACCATTATTTGACACATATCCTCATAACAGAATTCGCTAATGAATATGTATGCACAGTCAGTCATAAATTCCCTGATGAATATGTATGCACAGTCATTCCACAACCTCCCTAAAAATTATTCTTTGATGGTTCACATACTCAAAAAGGAGTCAGGGCAGGATTCCTGTGTGTAACACCCCAAGGAGATCTAATTCCAAAATCTTTCAAGTTGGCATTCCCATGCACTAATAATACTACTGAGTATGAAACCTTAATCACTGGAATAAAAATAGTTATCCAATGGAATATCAGATCTTTTGGTTTATGGAGATTCACAACTTGTCATTTGACAAACTAATGAGGAATACCAGACTAAAGATGATAAGCATCTACCTTACGAAAGGATGGTTCATGACCTTAAGAGTAATTTTCATAATATCATTTTTTATCAAGTTCCATGAGCTCTGAATAAGGCAGTTGATGCAATGGCCACCATTGGATCCCTCTTGGATATTAGATTAGATAGTCCAAGATATGAATTCTTGTTTGAATAACTTCTACAACCAGCATTTGAGACATCGCACACAGACATGGTGTGCAACATTGTTGGACCCCAATCACCCTGGTATCACGACATCCATTCCTATCTCAAAGATAGTACCCTCCCTAAAAACATATCCCGTAATGACTCTTGAAATCTTATCCATTTTTGTGCCTAATTCACCCTTATAGGAGACAATCTATATCGCTACGACTATCATGACATACTTTCTTAGTGTCTCGATTCAAATGAAGTTAAACTTGCAATGCAAGAAGTGCACATTGGTACTTGAGGAACTCACACGAGTAGATATGTTCTGGCCAAATAGCTCTTACGCATGGGATATTATTGGCCCACCATGGAACATGATTGTTGTGACTTTGTAAACAAATGTGTACCTTATTAGCAACATGGGGATTTGATTCATGTTCAAGCACAGGATTGTGACTTATTGCAACACCATGGTCCTTTTCCACTTGGGGCCTCAAACTCATTGGTAAGATCCATCCTCCTTCCTCAAATGCACACAAGTTTATCATTGTAGCAAATGAGTATTTCACCAAGTGGTTGGAATCCATTCCCCTCACCCTTACTACTGGTGTCCAAGTGTCCAAGTTCATCCTGTATCATATCATTTGTTGTTATGGAATTCCCTCCACCATCATTACTGACAATGGAACCCCATTCAAGAACCAACACATGCGACATCTATGCTCTACATTCCACATCCAACATTGTTGGTCTACACAATATTACCTCCAGGGAAATGACCAAGTTGAGGCAACTAACAAAACATTGCTCTGTATCCTCAAAAAAGTTGTTAATGAAACTAGGTGTAACTGGAACCTCAATCTTAATCCCACCCTTTGGTCTTACCAAACCAGCATTCCAACTCATATTGGAGTAACCCCCTATTCCCTTGTATATGGTGTCGAAGCGGTCTTACCAATTGAGGTCGAATTACCATCACTGCTCTTTCCCCGAAGGATTTTTTTTTATGAACACTATAGATTGGCTAGACTAGCACAGCTAGATCTTCTTGATGAACGACATCAAAAAGCCTATGATCATTTGCAAATATATCAGATTCATCTTAAGAGGCAATATCAAAAGAAATTTTGCCACCCTGATTTTGAAGTGGATGATCTATTCCTAGGAGAAAACCCACAGAATCAACAATACTAACAAAAGAAGGGAAAGTTTGAAGGAAACTAGCTTGGTCCATATGTGATCACAACAAAATATGGTTGAGGTGCATACGAGTTATCCACTCTAGAAGAGGAACCTCTCAATGATCCCCTTAACATTTTGCACCTGAAGAAATTATATGCCTAGTCTGTGGAAGTGTGCCTCATATTTTTGAAAATAAAAAAATTCCAAAAAAGCAAAAAAATTATCCTCTGGTGAAAACCACTTCTTTGGCACCTTGGGCATGTATATATGGTGAAAACCTAGAAATGGGTGTCATATGTACCAAAGGGTAGTTTCATTATATTTTGGCCCTTCTTTTAACCCTTCTTGGCATAGTATCTATCGCTACCCACCATCATCTCTCTCTTTCCCCATGTGGTATCCCATGGTACCTGCATCCCATTGCATCACATCCCATCCATCTCCATCACCTCCATCTCTTTTAAGCATGATATCCCATTATACCTGCATCTCCATTTGCCTCCATCCTCGTTGCTTGGTCCTCCGTACATAGCTGGTCTTTCGTTGTTCATAGGCTGTCTTGTATATAGGGTTTTCATTGTACCTAGTTTGTTCGTTCCTTGTCTCACTCGGCAAGATCTTCTCCTCTTGGCTAAATCTTCAACAAGATTCTTTAGTATCTGGATCCTCACATATCTCCCAAGTCCTTTTGTCAGTCCTTGGTATGTGTGTCATCTACCCAAGTCCTATCTTGAGATATATTGTGCTCAGGTCTGCAACACCTATCATTATTCTGTGCAGGATGTATCCTTCCTCTAGTAAGACAGCATCATCGATCTTCATCTGTTCATCATCCTATTGACAAAAGACATCTGTGATACCTTGTATTGATTTTGGATTATTTTTTATCTTTGTTTCTTTCAAAGCTCCTTGAATCATGTTTCCTCTTGGTTGCCATGATCTTTTATATCATGGTACGCTAGTAATAACAGGCTCGAGAGGAGATCTTGCTACTCTTTAGTTTTTTCCCGGCGTGTCTTTTCTGGTATGTCCTTTTATTTTTACCTCATGAGGTCTTTGTCATCTCATGTACACTGGGGCATATCTTCTACTTGTGATCATTCTAGCATCGTTTCCTGTAGGGCCTCTGTAACTCTATGTGATGCTGGATTGGCCTATGTGTCTGTGCATACGTGCCAGTCCATGCATTGGTTGTGAAATTCCATCCTGGTTCTCTATACCTTGGTTGACTCATAGGCAATGCTAAATAAAAATAAGTGCTCACTACACAACATCCTATTTTACGTGGATGTTCGTGCTCCATGATTTTTCTTCATCTTCATTGCATCTCCTTTTGCATCCATTCCCTCCCTTCCTCCTTGGAATGTGCACATGTTCCCTTGCTCATTTCCTCCTTCGCCTATTTGGCCTAGTTCTCCTAGAGAAGTATCCATTGCATTTGACATCACATATGGGTTATCACATAATCCATATCTATCATATCATATCATGCATTGCATTTTCCATAGCTTCCTACTTCACACATGGGTTAGCATACAATCCATACATCCAATTGCATCATATGCATCCATAAATCATGTAATGCATACATAATATCATCACATCCTGCATCACAAGTGGGTCAGTCCATCGTATATAACAATATATCATACATCCATCCACAACATCGTCTACAAGCATAAACCATACATAATAATATATCATGGGATCCATACATGCATCATAAAACTCATAAAAAACATCATATAGAGAAACCAAATGAAATGTATATCATAAATATCATCATGGTCTCAACATGTATGTCAATACAAAATGCACACATATATTAATGTGTATATCATCTGTTGTATTTAATCAAAAGATGAATTGAGTACATACAATATCGTAATGACTAGTGATCACCTATCATGCTCATAACACACACATGAGGAGAAAAAAAGTGAATACAGGGCATATATATAAATCTCTATATCCGTCATATGGTCTAACAAAAATGTCAAAACCTGCATCATTTGTATAATCCTCTGCTCTAGGATGATTAGACTGGTCCCTATCCCTGAACCTGTCCCTGTCCCTGTCTCGAGGATCCCTATGCGGATCTTGATCCTGACCCTAACATGTCCTTCATCTAGGTCCTCCTACCCGATCCACCTGTACTGCAGTTAGATCTTCCTTATGCTCCACTGGATCCTCCACTACAATCAAATCTTTTTCCTAGTGCTGGGTTTTTGGAAAACTTTATTCTAGCACTATTTATGATGCAATCAATGCTTGAAATCGAAAGGACGATAGGGTACATACTGACTCTCTATACTCCTTAGGCCGCTCATGCTGTTAGATTTGCTGAAATTGCTGGAATCTCTCTGCCATAGCTCCACTCTATACTCTTAATCTCTCCTTCACAATGCATCATGAACAATGAAAGTGGTAGATGGAAATGAGGTGGTCCCTATCCAACTCTTCTATTTATAGGAATGGTTTAACCCTAGATTCCCGTGGTGACCCCTGAGACCCCATTTTTTCTTGTCTTCAACCTTTTTCACCTGTCTAATCTTCCTACTTAGCCTTTTTCTAGACTTTCTCTTTCGTAGATTTGAATTTTTTGAAAAAATTTCACCAAATCTCTCAAGGGAGTATGTCATCTTCCTTACCAAGGGCAACCTATCATATCATTGTTTTATTTTTCTTTGAAACAACATGACAAGCTACATTGTCTCAAAGAGAGGCAAAATGTAGACACCAAAAATTGTCCTAGCCTGATTAAATAAATATTTTATTTATTTAATTATTTTATCCTAAATCTTCTATTAATTAAATATATTTTTATTTATTTAATTAATTCATTAATCCTCTTCTAGCCTTTCCCCACTTTAATAAATATCTTTTTTATTTAAATTAATTGGCCCTACATCTTCTATTAATTAAATAAATTTGTATTTATTTGATAAGTCATTAGCTTTTTCCCTCCATGACATTTGTCATTTATGTCTTAATTTACCTTTAACCACCTCTCTAATATTTTCCTATTTCCTATACATACCCTCTAATCTAAGTCGACCATTTATCCTTCTAGCTCTTAATCCTAGTCCTCCATTTCTATGGAGCTCTTTATGAAAGAGACCTCTTCCTCTCTCCTTTCAAATAGAATCCAAGCATAAGCACCTACTCTCTTCCCAATTTCATACCTAAACACATTCCATTCTCTATTGAAAACTTGTGCACAAAAAATATGAGAGCAACCATAATCAATCAAGCAAGATCAATGGAGATAGGAAAACAATAAAGATCAGACCCTATGAACATGTGAAGGTATAATCTTTATATTTTGTTGTTTACATGATTGTAGGTTCTCCATTGGTGTATGTTGGATCCATTATAGAAATACGTTTTATGTGCTTGAATCCTTTAGGTTGTACAATATTTTAGTTTCCAATTTCAGTATATACATTATCAAGACTGGTTATACTACTCCACAAAATGCTTCTCCACAAACTTTGGATGAGATAAAAAAAATTAACAATAATTCAAAGGCTAGGGTTTCTATTATTAGTTTCTTATGTGATTAAGTCTTTGGTAGGGTTGTGGGATTGAAGACTGCTAAAGAAATAAGAGACAATCTGAGAAGTGTATATGAAGGTGATCTTAAGTCAAGGTAAGCTAAATTGATAATTCTGAAGCACAAATTTGAGAACCTAAAGATGTTTGATGATGAGGTCATTGAAGGCTATATACATAGGGTAAATGAATTTGTAAATGCTATTAAATGTACTGGTGGAAAAATAGAAGTGATGTCAAAAAAGTGTTGCTGACACTACCTAAACCATACAAGCCCAAGAGTTTTGCTATTAAGGAGAGACGTGATCTAGATAAGTACATGCTTGACCAACTTCTTTGTTCACTATGAGCTATTGGGATTGCTAAAATGGATGATATTAAAAAGGAAATGAGAGAAGTGGCATTCAATATTTTGAAAGAAGCCTAAAGATGAATTGAAAGAAAGTGAAGAGATGGATGAACTTGAAGAAAAATTTGTAAGGTGACTAAAAAGAGAAACCAAAAAGTACAAAGGTAAGTCACCTTTGAAATGTTTTAATTGTTATAGAATTGGTCATTATTCTTCTATATTTATGTATAAAGATAATTACAAAATACATAATGATGATGAAAGGAAGGATATATACTAAGGTGGTGACAAAAATAATAAGATAGATGATAGAGATAGAGGAAAAATAGATTTTTTTTCAATGGAGACACACTTATCTAAAGATGAAGGTGGTGATGATTCAAATGAAGAATTCTTGTTCTTGGTTATAAAGGAGAAAGATAAAATAAGGTCTGGAAGACTGGAAAATATGAGGAACAGTGAAAACATTGTAAAAGGAAAGTCTATTTTGCATACTAAAGTTGAACCAAAGGCTTGGATCATTGACTTCGGCAGCTCAAACCATATGACAGGTGATAAAAGAAAGTTCATTAACCTAGAGAAGTATGATGGTGGATCAATAAAATTTGTAGAAGAGGAATCCACGCCTTTTTGTAGAAAAGGAAGCATTACAATTGATGTTAGGCATAATACTGATGATGTTTACTATGTCAAAGGTCTGAAACATAATTTGTTTATTGTAAGTCACATATGCAATAAAAGTTATGAGATCATATTTACATGATGACGATCATCGGCCAAGATCTAACCCAGTCATAAAAGGAAGAAATGGTTGTTTCAACCAAAAATGACATGCAATTGATCAATAAGTTAAGAGAACTCGACCCTAGGCAACACCAACAACAAGGATCAAGCATTCGTTGCCCATTAAATGATCAATATAAATGACGGCCAATAAATATGACAACTACAATCATTGCATGAAGAGTGGCCAAGAACCACAGATAGCTCAACACAAAGCAATACCTCTGATCAATCAAAGGACCATACATGGGCCAAGATCTAACAGAAAATCTTTAACCAGACGATCAAAAATTCTCATTGTAGTATATCCATATGGATCTACAAATCGAGAAATGCAAACAGAACTCTCATGAACCAAGGATGCCAATTAAGTTGTATCATGCGGGCCAATGAATCCAAGAACACGATCAACACAATATACAAGTTGGTCATAGTGATAGATGTCAGCCAATGATTCAGTAATCTGATAATGAAGACCTGATAAGGATCATGCACGAGCTGTAGAGCGAAGCTTTGGATCTGCAAACTGTGAGAGCTATTCATGCAAACAAATGTGATGCTCTCAAAAAAAATGTGATACCCAATCTCCAATCGGGCCACTAAATTGTCGTGATCAATGAAAACACGCCTACCAAACACACCAATTTGCAAACAAGGATCGATACCACAAAACAAAGGTGAAGCTACCTCCACTAATGATAAATGCTCGATCCAAGTAGAAAACAATCATCAGGAAGGTCAAACAACTATGTGCTTGATCATACAGCAACCAATGACAAGGTGGAGCGATGGCAACGAGCGGACTAGTTCAATGAGATCACCACCAAGACACAGATCTAGCAATTGCTTCAACAACAAGTGAACTACCACAATTGGTAAGTGATTTCCTATAAGAACCTCCAGATCTGAGGAACAACATCAGGCGTACAAAATTATATGAGCTAGATATACAACATATGACCTGAGCAGTAAAACCTTCTACATCCCTTAACAAAGGGGTAAATTTGACTACCAGATAATAAAATATTTTGTAAGAACAATATCTCACTCAGATTTGATTAAAAAAAGTGCAGAAATAAAGTAATGGCTAAAATATTTATGCAATATATTGTTTAAAAGGGGCCAAATGGCCCTCCGACTAAAAAAATTTTGCTACAAAAACAACTTTACCCGAATATAGGCAAATTTATAGTCACAACTCATGTAAATGGCCTCCCAAACACAATGGTGGAGTTAGATTTGGCCTAGGGAGCTCCAAAAATGCGTTGCACCACAAATCTCCTAAGATGCCACCTTTGCATGCACCAAGATCTCTCCAAAAAATGACTATCAATGGCACTCTATAGACTCTGATACCATGTAAGAATTTGCCTATAGAAACCCAAGATCTAGAGGCCAATGAGTAACACAAAATAAAGAGAGAACAAAATATACAAGAACAAATTATATTCTCCTCAAGATGCAAAATGTCCAACTAAGTACAATGTACATGTGTCTGCATATATAGGTAAAGAAAAAAGAAAATAGAGCACACAAGGATGACATGTGGCTCAGTGAGATGCAAGGGTAGGTAGGAGTAGGTACGAGAAAATAATAAATAATTCCACTAAAGGTGGATCACCTACCGAAGGTGGAATTATCATTCCACTATAAGTAGATATGAAAATGTGATAACAAAATAACACCACCAAAGCTGAAATTTATCCTACAAACATATTCCCTAGATATGCAATTTCTTAAGTGTCTCCTATGGAAATTACTATCATATGCATTATCCTAAGTTAACTTAAGTGAAGTGTAATTACATGAGACATAAATTACACCAACAATAACAAACAAGTGTCTTTTTGAGTCAACATGGAAGAGAACTAAAATAGATCTCAACGCTTTGCATCTTCCCCAAGTAGACAACACAAGGGACATTTACAAACTATAGCACATGTACGACATAACATAGATACGACATATAAAAGAATTAAGATACAAATAGAGGAATATCACAATGGATTTGGCCTCTTTATTACCTTGCACTAATGGAGTAACAAGGGTCATCCAAAGATAACATAACATAACACAAAAAAATATCAAGCAACACATCATAGGGGAAGCACATTACTAACAAGCAAACACATAAAAGAGAATCCACAACATGAATGAAGTTAATCAAGAAATTAATTTGCCTCCCGATTTGCTTAGCATCATCTAGGGATGGTGGACAAGATGCAAGAGGAGCCACTTTGAGCACATCAAATGGAGCTACTACAAGTTCCAAACAAGGACCATGCTCTAAGAATGAATCACTTTGTTTGTCACTAGGAGCTAGAATTAATGCTTTTGAAAAATGTGAAGATAACTCATGATTAATCTCAACAAGCTCATACATATCATTAGAATCGTTATAATTAACATTGTTAGCATGAACAACATTATCATTATCCATATCATCATGTAAATTAATAAAATTAGGATCTTTAACATGAAAAGAAGTTGAAACCGTCATTTTTTTTAGGTATTTTTAATTTAGGTTATTTGAGTGGAACTTCCTCCCTAGGGTTAGGTGAAGGCTAGACAAATGAGACCAAGTCAACATTTGGTGCCTTCGGGGAGCAAATGGTTTGGGAAGAAAGCTCGTGAGCCTTAGCACGATGTTTTCATCGGTGTTCTCTCACACAATGATTCCTTTTAGTTTTAGTTGAGCCTTGTTAAGGTTGAGGATCAATGTACATAGGCTCATTTTCTTCCCTTATATGGGGAGGAATGAAAGAAACCCCAATAGGTTGGGAAAGACTTGATGTCAAACGCTTTCTTTTCTAGGGCATAGGAGGTGGGACTGAGGTATATATAGGAGGAATAAGAGTAGGAATAATACCATGTCCATTAGGAGGAGGAGGAATATCCATGGGTGTATGGTCTCTATGTTTAGTAAAGGCTATGATCATCTCATTTTTTCATCCTTGATAAGATAAGAAAAGGATGTCATTTCGAGGCTTTAGAGGTTCGAGTTGTTTAGGCTAAAAGTAATCAAGAGACAAATTTGTATGATTCATCATGGATTGGTAAGGGCTATGCTTAATTGCTATAATAGTGCCATTATGAGATAATTTCAAACATTTATGAATTGTAAAAGGGAAATCTTTCATGGAAGAGAACCAAGGATGTCTCAATTTCACACAATAATTGATTAGATGTAGGAATAACAACAAAGGTAACACCTAAGCACTTAGTCCTAACCTCAATGGGAAGAGTAATAAAACCAATAGTAGGTCAAGAGAAACCATCATATACCTTAGCCATAACATTAGATTTATCATATTCTACTTGATGTAATTGTTGAATATAAAGATGTTCTTCAGTAATCACATTCACCATACACACTGGATCATTGAGCACCCCTCGTAAGAGTTTGTCTTCGATCTTCACAATGATATATAATGGGTCATCAACTACAACAATAGTCTCACTCGGATCACAAGTAATGAATAAAGTTTTTGTAGGTATAGGTTTGTCAACAAGTTTCACAACAGTATTAGATTATATGTCAAGGTCATTGGGAGAAAAAATAAGAGATTCAGACTCAACAATATTGGTAGAATGAGAAGGCAATTGATTGGTAAATATTTGGAGGTTTTCATTAGGAGGAGCTATAAATTTATTTCCTTTGTCATTAACACTAGCTACATTTAAAGTATTATTATTAATAAAATATTAGATCTTATTTAGCAACTAGTAATATTTCTCAGTATCGTGGCCAGGTTGACAATGACATTGACAAAAAGTTTTAGGATCATGGTAAGATGGAAATGGTTTAAAATTGTCAATTGATTTGATGGGAGGAAGTTACAACACATTAGCATTTATTAACCTCAACATTATATTATACAAAGACTTAGAAAGAGGAGTTAATTCTCAACATTATATTATGCAAAGACTTAGAAAGAGGAGTTAATTATTTTCTAAAGTATTTGGATAAAGGGGTCACAACTAATGTTGTAGCTTCCACTTGAGTGTTGACATTTTCATTTATCTTGATGAAACCCTTGTTGGGTTTTAAATTCATAAACGATTGTTGTGCACTCTCATTCTTATCAACTAGATCCATTGAATATTATGATTCAAATTGACTCACTTAAAGTTGATAATTATGAAGTACTACACACAATTGCCTAAAAGAAGTAAACTCAAAAAATGGAAGATTATCTCTAATATCCTTTCGTAAAATAGCAATAAAAAATAGTTGAAGATCATGATCAAGCACAAAATATGCAATTTGTGAATACAAACGTTTATATATACCAATAAAATCAGTCACTTTTTCTTTAATTTCTTCCTTACAATGAATCAAATCATTGAAAGTAATCTTAGGACCAATGTTATTTTAAAAATTTTGAAAGCTTTAGCCAATTGTTGAAAATAAGTAATAGAATAAGGAGACAATGAACAATACTATTACAAGAATTTATCTCTAAAGCTTCTAGTAAACAATTTAGCTATAAGTCTTTGGTCATGAGAAAAGTCACTACACAAAATTTGAAACGTCTTCACATGGGTCAAGAGGTCACCTTTTCCATTTTACAACTCCAATTGAGGGACTTCCACATTCTTAGGAGGAACCTCACAGACAATGTCATCGGATAATGGGCTCAGTACATCAAATGTGGAACATTGAATTTGGATTGAGTTATGGAAGTTAATTGATGTTGTAAGAATATAACAGTTTGACCTAGGTTATTGATAGTTGTTTTGGTGGATGGATTGATATTAGACATATTAGATTGTGATGGAATAACATTTTTGTAAGTTGGTGGAGGTTAAGAATAAGGAGGGGGAACATTATAGTATGTTGGTATGAAAGATGGTTGAGAAACAAACAGAAGACTTGCAAAAGGAGATATGTAAAAATATTGATTAATAGGGTTTCCTCCATGACTAACATTTATAAGATTAACATTTTGTGTGGAAGTACTCAAGATGTAAATGTAGGCACAATAGACAATGATGCAGGCATAGGAATGAAATGGTTAACTGGCTACTAGGTTGAGAGTAACCAAGGACTTCAACACAACTTTTGATTGGCATAATATTAGTATCAACAATATGAGAAAGGCCATGCAACAAATCCACACCTATCTTATCATTTTGCACCATTTTTTTCAATATTTCAATCAAAGGGATTGTCTCACTATCCAGGTATTGTTGACCCATCCATTATTGAAGATTATCAAATTCATTGTCAATCTTCTCCAATTGGTCAATTGTAACCCTAGTTAGTGATTCATCCACATCATGAGAAGTATGAGGAGAATGGAGATAAGTGATGTCATTTATTGAATTAGAGGAAGCACCAACATTCACATGGAATAAGCTATCCAACTAAGTCTCTAGATCCTTAGTATTTAAACCTTGGGAAGCCTTAAGTCTACAACTTCTTATCACATTAATATTGCATGTAGGAATAAGGATAACAAAACTCATGCACAAAGAAAGGAAATTTAATGCAAAGATTGAAAACTATGATTAAATAATGCAATTCTTTGTAAAAATGATTGATTAACCAACAAATTAAACAATGTGAATAATGATATCGGATATTATATGCATCTAAATCTTAACATAACATGTCATAATAATCAGTTTTGAAAACATAGTTGAAAAATTATGCAACCCATAAGTCAATTCTAGAATAATAAATTAGGATTTTTGTGAATTTAACCTCTAAATTTATGTAATTCAATTGTAAATATGATTTATGAGTGCAAACATTAAAGTTAAAGTGCATGCAAATCAAATATGAGACAATAAATTAGAAGCAAGCATGAAATAAGTTGGGTTCACCAAAATGTATTGTGGTAAAAATTAGTGTTTCACAAGTTATGCTTTGTAAACTAGGAAAACACTTAATTTTCACATGGCAACATATTAGAAAAAGGACAAGTACAAAAGATCCAACCTCAACTCTATTAGAAATAGGGTTGAATGTTTATTAAGATCCTTATTCCCCTTTTGTTTGAGTTGAAAACGTAATTGAAATTGTAGTTGAATTTAAGGAAATTATTTGAGAATTTGAAACAAACTAACAAAAGAAGACTATTATAGATATCAAAAATAGCCACAATCAGAGATTTAGGCAAAAGAATAGAATTAGAAATTTTTCTCAAAAGTTAGAGATAATTTTGAAAGCTTGGGTAGTACAGATTCACCCTAGTTCTCCGACTTTATCTCTGTCGAAAGTTGTGTTGAACACAATGTACCATTGAGAGGGAGGTGAATCAGTGGTTCCTAATTTTTTTTTCCTTTTAAAAAAAATTTAGAATATTGGTTACTATCCTAAGAACTAACCAGTCAAACTGGTAAGACAAATGTGGATACCAAAAGAGACAAACACACAAATGCAACCCACAACACCAGATGTACGAGGAAAACCCAATATGATAAAAACCTCAAAGAGAAATGTTGTTGGAGATTACTGCTCCAATCCTGCCTCACAAGTGAAAAACAATGAATTACAAAGATTTAGGGCACCAACCCAAGGAGCACCAACCCCTGCACCAAGCTCCAACTTGGTGATGTATATTGAAATACAATTTTGATACAATTATAGCTTTTGATTGAAAATGAGTTCTGCAACACTTGATCAAATAGATTTCTATCGGTTAACAACCTTCTCTTCTTCTCTCTCAGCTTCATGCTACACTTAGTTACACTTGGATGCCTTCTTGACCAATCACACCTTACTTGTTAGCTTAATTGTTAGACTTGCAACAGTTTACCGGTACTTTGTCTCTGCCAGTTAAACCCTCTCACCAGTTTGCCTGCTAACTCACTCTGTAACTTTCTTAGAATAAATTCTAAGAAAGATGATCCTTCTCTATGCTCAAGCTCTCTTCACTCTCCTTCTTCACATTAAGCATCATTAATTTTTGTCTCGAGCTCACATATTTATGATCTTGGATTCCCGCCAAAAACCGCCTTTAAACAATATCGTGTTAGGCTTTTCCTTCTCCAGCTCGATCCAAATCTTATTTGATTTGATATGCTTTTCAGGGATATGATCTTCATGACATCGATCAATACAAGCAAAGCTTCGCATTCCAATGTGTATTTTCTAAATCTGGACGTCTGCACCATGCTTTTCTACTTTTCTTTATCACATGCCATTAATGGCTTTGCTATTTCCTTCAGAAAATGGGTACGAAGATCAAATCTTCTTGTAGGATCAGTTCAGTTGCTTTGCCATATTTCCTTCCTTGAGCCGCAATCCTCTGGCATCCTCTGTGACTTGCGGGTTCTTCATAAAATGACCTGCTTTCTCACTTGATACGTTGATGCACACTTCATCGACCTATGAAATATCACCACCCGGTATCCAGCTATCATGTTTGTCGACATCCACCTCTACTTGGATTTCTATGTCAGTTTGACATTCTTTGCTGACCAAGGTTGACTATCGGTTCATTTCACCTTATCGGTATAGCCACCACCCATCCTCTTGACCAGCAGCACATCCTCTTGATAATTCATCTTGCCTTCCGGTATGTCTTCATACTAACCTATTTGTTCTTCTCATAGGGTGTTGTTGTGATTCTCTTAACATTTTGCCTCTTCATCACAAACAATTAACCAGCCTTCATCCCAGTTTGTGCCTTACCGATAAGCTTCATAACCGGTAGATGACACAATTCATGTGTACTAGTAGTCTTCCTTCTATCTGCTCACTCACATGTGCATTGTCATCATATGTATTGGTCTTCTTATACCGGTAATCACTTCTTACTTAATGGTGACCTTGCCAAACCAGTTGACATCAATGACAACTTAATGCCAATAATGCCAATAAGATGAACATGTTCGTTGTCAAAAACTCTGTCGCAATCCTTGAGTATAGCTCTTGAGCTGATTTCATATACATAGAAAGAAAGGAAAGAAGTTGTGGATAGGGGTTTGCCTTAGGTCAAACCCTAATTTAGGAATTAACCTTAAAATTGAAATGATAACTATAATGAAAAATCACAGCAAGATACTCTCCTTTTGAGGGAAAGGCTAGATTTGAAATAAAATACTTGTAATTGAAATGTATAATGTTAGAGTAATCTTTTATTAGCTAATAATTATTTATTTCATTATTAGTCTATTATACTCCATACTTAATCTAAACTTAGGAATCTTATAATTCTTTAGGGTTTTCTCCTTTAGAGTTTCAAGTATCCTTTTATAAGGATTTTTTTTGTTTGTATTTTCATAACAACTGTAATTATTGAATTGCATTCTTGTTGCACAATCAATATGACTCCTCTTTTCTAGATCTCTGAATTCTGGCCTCCATAGCTTTTTTGCTTCTCTCCTTCTGTGACAGGTTTGCATGCAAGTGATCTTTGGGAGCTATAGAGTTGATTTTCCCTCAACTCCAATATGGTATTAGATCTCCAGATCTCCATGCCCATGTTCTCTTCATGAGAGATTTTGGGCCTTGTTCTTCAGATCTATGTATTTGGGGTTTTGTGAAATTCATTTTTTCCATTTTTGAGGTAGCTAATATTTTGGTAAATTTTGGTGCCAAAAGGACTTCACAGTTGGATTCAGAAGGTTGATTCCATGAATTTTGATATATAATTTGCCTATTTTCGGTGACAAGGACATCTGAGGCATGATTTTTTATTGGCACATTTTGTGAGGCACAAAAATCCGTACAGCTATAGCTACAAATGCATCAGAAAATTTTGGTCAATTTTTTTTTTTAACCCTCTTTATGCCCTACAAGAGGAGTTTTTTTCTTTTGGTCGTAGCTTGGTCATACGGAGGTGCCTTTTCAAAAACCTTATATCTTCGGAAAGCTCTTTCCAAGCTCTATCTAGATCTAGAGGTTTAAACTTTTGATTTTGTTTTTTTATGAAATTTTTTGCTGTCTAAGCCAGAGGTTCTTTTTTGCACTCTAGGAGACATAACTTGAGCATCTGACCTCCATTTTTTGAAAACTTTATATCATTGAAAAGATTGTTTTGTATTATTTCCATTCATATGAGTTTTATTTCCATATTCTACTCCAAGTATATTTTATTCAATTTTTTGTTTTTCAACACTCCAGTGAATATCTTGGATGTTTCAGTTCCCGGGATCTCTTTCTTTGAGTAGGATTTCTTGTCTTTGGTTGTTCTTTCTATATTTCCAGTCTTATGTCTCTTCTGATCATTTTAGCATTTTATTTATGCAAACACACTAAGATAAAGTGCCACTATGCATTGTATACGTGGGATCTTGCACATCTTTTGCCTTATTGTACATGCACTACTTATAAAGTGCCATTTGGGGGGGGGGTTTGATGTTTCATCTACCTTTGTCAAGTGAGTGTACCTTCCACAACATTAGCCTCATGATGTGCATCAAGTGAGTGTTCATTCCATGACACTATGTACTTTCTCTGCACCTTCGATGTTCTTGGTTCTTCGTCAGGCAATTCTTGTTGGTCATTCTTTTTAGTGTACTTGTCCCTCTCCCTTTTCAGCATTATGGGGAGGTTTTTCATGTTGTTCTAATGTTTCCTTGGTTTGATTGATCAGTTCTTCAGGCTTTGGTGTTTCATGCCATCTATATCTTTGATTTCAGTTATTTGCCTTTGTTTGCCATCTGATTTGAGTAGTGTCATCTAAGGGAACTCATGCAGATTACAGTCTTCTCTACCTGGTCGTGTTCTATTTCAATGGAGGTTCTTCAGATCAGTAGTTACTCTTCGACAATGTTTACAGCTATTTCATACTTTAGTGGTGTTCTTCATTCTTTTTTTTGTTCCTATCTTCTGAAAACACTCTTGTTAGAGGCTTCTTCATCCTTCACTTGAGATTTCATCTCTTCTTGGAGAGGAGTTTTGTTCCCACAGGGTTTTCTCCCTTTTCTCCACTTTACAGAGATTTTATTGTACTTAGGTACCTCATCAAGCCTAGTTGTTGGGACCCATTGTTGCTTTCCTGCATTTTTTACATGTTTTTTTAGTTCTTATTTGTTTTTTAGCTACTCCCTAAGTTCATCTTAAGGGAGTAGCTAAAAAACATCTGAAGGACCCATTCAGTTTCCTTCAGATTCTTTTGAAATCTAGCAACTAGTTGTTGGGACCCATTGTTGCTTTCTTGAATTTTTTACATGTTTTTTTAGTTCTTAGTTGTTTTTTAGCTACTCCCTAAGTTCATCTTAAGGGAGTTTTTATCAAAGGAAAATTTTCACTTATCGACTTTACTTTTGTTGACCAATATCGTAATTTCTTTTGTTGACTAGGATTTCCATTTTTAGATAGAAAATCATTGCTATGCAAAGTCAAAAAGAACACCATGTTTTTTGGAGCAAAATCTCCAAGTAGAAGTTAGCAAATCATTTCTTTGAAAGATAAAAAGAACTTGTTTGCTTTGTCTCGAAAGTGGAAGGTATATGCTCTCCCCTTAACTAGGTGACCAAAAAGCCAAAGCACTCTTATACTTTTTTTATTTCAATAATTTAAATCCTTTAGCAGGTCTGCCCTCCCGATTTTCTCTTAGAGCGTCATTAATGGTCGGTGAGAGGGGAACGACCTAAGTGACAATGACTTTATCGCCAAGTATTCCAACCCACTATAATCAAATGTGGAGGATGATGAAAGTCTCCTTCAACGGTTTCGCTCAATGATTAGCCTTCCCTCGGTATCTTTAAGATACGTAAAGCCTTTGTTCTAAAGGTTGGGAAGCCTCCCGAGGAATTTTATTACTGAAGACCGAATGGAAGCCTAATTAAAAACTTTAGCACTAGTAAACCTTGAACTGAGTCAGTATCCAAACATTTTCAATACAATAGTGTAAGGGTGGGGAAGAATCAGCCCCCAAGATCACTCACCATATATCTCCCAAGATAACTACTCAATTGTGAAGCTATTCACTTTGGGTTAATTTCTGGCAAAAGGAAAAAAAATGGGCGCTCCCTAAGGGGTGACAAGGTTGTTTGAGCTGACGGAGTATTGATACTAGTGGGCTATGATATTGTTAATGACCCTTGAATAAAGAGTCTGTCTAATTTTTATTACTTGTTATCTAATCCAGTGAAAACATAGGGGATTTGAACACATCCTCACAGAACATACACTAATTATCTAGCATAAGAAAAATTTGTTCTCCTTCATGTTGTGTTTGCAATTTATTTTTTAGTAAATCATCCATCCAAAACACAAGTTTAAAATACCCAAAAACAATAGAAGCAAAGAAATCAGGGCAGCTTAGCGCGTAGGAGCAACATCCTAGCGCGTATCAACCATTCTATAGCACATTTCAACCAAAACATAGTGCTTTAAGAAGTCAAATTAGTGCATAACCAGTATCACATTGGTAAAAATTTCAGTAGCACTTTTCGGCACCAGTCTAGTGCATTTAAATATCAGCTTAGCTCATAGGGGGGCATATCTTAGTGCTTTTAGCTTAAACGGTAGCGCGTATCAAGGACATATTAGCGCGTGACTCTTCCAACCAATTCAATGTCAAATGATCTGAGTCAGCGTGTAGGAAAGGCAACTTAGCACATAGAGAACTTTCTATAGCGCATATAAAACATTCATTAACGCATCCAGTCTCTGTCTTAGCACATATTAAAAAACCCAGAAAAACAGAGAGCTAATTAGACCTTTTAGAAAATTTTCATCCACAATCTTGAGTACCCTTTTTGGTCTTTTGTCAAACTCAACAGTCAACATCTGAATCAAATTATTAGAGAAAACAATTCCAATATCAAACAAGTATCGTTAGGACAAAAATTTTCAAATCTTAAACTAGCTCGAGATAAGACTTCATCCAACAAAATCAGGTAGTATCATAACATTGATCAAAATTCCACCATCTAATGGATTTTATCAAAAAAACATACCTATTTTAATCCTTAAGTTGTCAAATCAAGTTTCCATCTCAGGAAACTTTTATCCATATCATTTGATGCACTTTGTCATGGAGGTGAATCTAACTAAACCTCTGCTTGATAATGTAAGCTTGAGTATTCAAACAAAGTATCCCAATCCAACATCAACGGAAACAATTAATCATTCGTGTATGACCACTCCTCATATTTTGAGAAGAACAAGTCTTCATAACAAAACTAAGTTGAAGAAGAGACAACCTAGTTCTAAGACACTTGCAAAAGGGAATAAGTTTCTCTACATCAATCGCCAACTCTTTGCATCACATTGCGCATTCTTGCATCACATGCGATTGTATATCCAAGGTAAAACAAATGAGTTTGACAAGGAACCTTTGAGAAGTAGATCTTATATTCAAAAAGCGGCATTCAACCAACGCCTAAATCAAGGAGGAGGGATCAACCCTACTTTATTCCCACATTTTTGTATCACATATAACAAAGCTTGACCCAAACCACCAACACCACACATAACTCCCATAGAAAATGAAGAGTTCATCATGGTGGAAATTTACTTAATGTCCGTTGTCACTCGATCTCAAAGAAACAAACAAAGAGAATCACAACCAAAATCAAGTATGGGTTGTAGATTATTCAACCCTTTTGATGAGTATGCTAATATGGGTGATACAGAGATCACGGAGGAACTTCTCCAAGAGTGTCAAGAAAACCTATCATTCTGAAGGATCATGGAAAGACTTATTGAAGTAGACAAGGAAAAATATATACTCACGCTAACTAGAAAAGGAGTTAGACTTCTTGAATATTTTGATACTGAAAAATTAAGGAATGTAGACCAAAGAATTTTTAGAACAAGGTTTAGAAATTACGCCTATCAAGACCAACAAAGAGAAGAAGAAACACATGACCCGAAAATCATACATGAACAAAATAACACCCCTGAACACAACCATGCCCACAATCGGGACAATCTTAATTAAAGGGAGGAAACTCTCCCTCGACATACAAATCCGCCCATGGTCGCTCTTACACAACAAATCCAAATGCTACAAAGGCAAATGCAGGACATGCAACAAGGAACCACGGTACAGTACTCCTTAGACAAGATCTGTCCTTATCCTTTTGATAGGAGATTGAACATGGTACCTTTTCCCCCAAATTCAAATATACAAAAGTATGACAAGTATGATGGTAAAAGTGATCCACATGATCATGTTTGGGAATTTGGTACCATAAGCCTAGAGTTTTCTCACAATGACACTTACTTAATGAGATTATTCCCACATAGTTTGGGAGGGTAAACAATAGAGTGGTTGTCTAAACTCACACCTCCCATCAAATCATTTGATGAGTTGGTAAACAAATTTATCACATAATTCTCCTATAATACTCAACACACAATCACCATGTTGGATGTATGTAACACCAAACAAAAGAACAATGAAACATTCATGGTATTTCTTCAGTGTTGGAGATGCATGGTTTTAAGATATCCTCGAGACATGCCTGAAAAGGAAAAGATGAAGATCTTTATCGATAATCTAAATAGTGAGATGAGTTATCAACTCAAGCTCCAATGAATACCATCTTTTGCCAAATTGACGGTGTGCGGATGCTAGTTCTATATGCCCAAAGTGCTGGATTGAGTTGTACATGCCAATCTTTGCCTGCATCATTCACTGTTTTCTTTAAGATTTTCAATATTGTCTTGTTGGATGCTTATTCCTGACCATTCCCCTGTGGGTATTAAGGTGTAGAGAAATGATGTTGGATTTTGAATTTTTCACATAGTTCTCGCACATCTTGGTTCTTGAAAAGTCATCCATTATCTATGATGATGGAACTTGGAATGCCATATCTGCAGATTAGATAATTAAGGATAAAAGAGGTGATTTGTTTCCCAGTCACTGTGGTCATGGGGACTGCTTCAATCCACTTGGTAAAATATTCTATTGCATTTATAATGAATTTGTGTCCATTTGAAGATGAAGGATGAATTTTGCTGACTAAGTCCAGTCCCCACTGGCAAAAGGGCTAGGATGTTGTGAATGGCTGCAGTTCCTATGCTAGCACATGTATAGGATTGCCATGGATTTGGCATTTAGGACACTTCTTTGCAAAATGATAAGAGTCTTTTTCCATTATCAGCCAGTAATATCCCATTCTTAGAAGTTTTTTAGCAAGAGTAGGACCACTTGAGTGTGTGCCATAGATACCTTCATGAAGCTCTTGTAAAGAGGAGTCAGATTCATTACAATCAAGGCAACAAAGAAGAGTACCATCTAGACCTCGATGGTATAAAGTATCAGCAGTGAGAGTATAACGGGCGGCTTGCTAAATAAAGTTGCGTTTTTGGTTTCAGGATAGGTCAATGGGTAGGATATTGCTCTTAAGATAGTCGTATATCGGTCCATATAATGGAGAATCAGAACTGGCCAAGGCATAGATAACATGGGAATCAGAATGGTCATAGGCTGGGGAGAACAATTGCTCTACCAGAAACTCGTAACGATTATGTTGCTCTAGAATTTGCAGTAGTGAAGAGATAGTAGCCATTGCATTGGCTGCTCTATTGTCCAACCTTGGTATTTGCTCGAAGGTGATGTATACAAAATATTGTTTAAAATCAGCCACCATTCGTTTATATGGCAGTAGCTTGTCGTCCTTTGTCTGATAGTCATTGTTGATTTGATTGATGACTAGTTGTGAATATTTGTGGACTTTTAATTCTATGATTCTTCATTCCACAACCATTTTGATGCCTATAACCAGTACCTCATATCCAGCAACATTATTTGTGCATGGAAACATAAGCCTATATGATCTTGGTATGGTGTGCCCTTCAAGAGTGATGAACAGAATGCCAGCACCTGAGCCATGTTGAGTATATGATCCATTAAAGTATAGGGTCCATTGTTTGGTGGAAATAACAAGAACATCCTTGTCCGTAAATTTGATTTCCATAGGTTGTTTTCTAGGTAGTGGTGCTTCATCTAGTTGATATGCAATTTCTTGTCCTTTGATAGCTCATCGCTCTATGTAGCAGATATCAAATTCATTGAGAATCATGACCCATTTAGCCAATCTACCTGTAGGAGCTGCTTTGCTGAGTAAATATTTGAGAGGATCAATTTTTGCAACTAGCTTAATTGTGTGAGCTAGCATGTAGTGTCAGAACTTTTGAGAGGCAAATACCATTGTTAGACAAGCCTTCTCAATGGATGTATAGTTGAGTTCATATCCATTCAATGTCCTGATGATGTAATATATAGCTCATTCCTTGCCTTGTTGATCTTCTTGTGCTAATAATGCCCCCAGTGATATATCTGTTGTTGAAATGTAGAGAATGAGTGGCTTCCCTGCTATTGGTGGGTTTATTAGATATTGCTTGATTTGATAGAATGATTCTACACATTTGGCTTCCCATCTGAATGGTACATTTTAATGTAGCAAATGATTGAACGGTAGACTTTTATCTGCTAGTTGAGCGATAAATAGAGATTTGAGTTGGCTGATGTTCTTTGGTGGTGGCATCTCTATAATGGCTTGTACCTTTGTTGGATCCACTTCAATACCCTTAGCTGAAACTATGTAGCCTAATAACTTGCCTGATGTAACCCTAAAGACACACTTCTTAGGGTTTAGCCTGACTTGGAACTTTTCCAATCTGTCAAAAATCTTCTCTAATATGCTTAAATGTTTTGCCCTAGTGAATGATTTAGCTAGTAAATCATCCACATAGTCCTCCATGAAGGTATGCATTATGTCATGAAATATTGTTGTCATTTCTCATTGATAAGTTTCTCCTACATTCTTTAAGCCAAATGGCATGACATTCCAACAATGCATTCCCTAAGGATAGGTAAATGTGGTTCTATCTTGATTTGATTATAGCCTGCAAAACCGTCCATTAATGATAGCATTGCATGGCCTATTGTGAGGTCTACAATTATGTTGATACTGGGCAAAGGAAAGTCATCCTTTGGACAAGCTTTGTTAACATCTCTAAAATTAGTGCATATTCTGATACTGCCATCTAGTTTTGATACTGGTACTATATTGGAAATCCATTCAGCATAGTCGATAGGTCGAATAAATCTGACCTCTAATAGTTTCTTCAGCTTAGCTTTAACCATGAGTGCTACAAGTGGATTCATCTTTCGCAATTTTTTTCTTGACTGGCTTAGCTCCTGGAGCAATGGACAAATGATGCATGATTAATTGTGGATCAATCCCAGGCATATCTGCATATGACCAAGCAAAGTTGTTTTTCTTTTCTTTAAAAAATTTGATAAACTCTGATCTTTATTCCTCTGTCAAAGATTCTGCAAGGAATATATTTTTGGTTGCTTATGTAGTACCAATGTTGATTGATTGAGTGGGCTCAATCAATATGGGTGATCGCTCGTGATAATGCTCAGAAAGAGTGTCAAGTATCCCATCTTTAGGTGCCTTAAAAAGCTTTTCACCTGCAGATGCGTCCTCTTATTTTTACTTTTTCATGATCTATTGCTGCCATTGACTGGTTTTCAGCAGTAGATCTTTTATGTTGTTCATTTTTGTGACTGAGAGACTTGGCACTCCCCTGATTGTAGATGTCATTACCTTGTTCACTGGTAGAGTGTGTTTCTGGGTTAACGGTACAGAAGTAATGGATAATGGATTTCTCATTTGGGAAAATTGGTATATTATGAGTTTCAGGTTCGTCCTAGTCTATGAGGCCAGGAAAGACGAGTGGTAAGGAGTCATTAGGTGGATTAAGTTTAGTAGTTGTAAGTGTCATGATGGAGATATCAGCGTGGTTGGCCAGGGTGTTAAAGAAGTTAAGGATTTCGTCGAGGTCTTCAATGGTATCGTCTTCTGTGTAGACTTGCTTGTAATGTTGCTGCTCATTTTTGTTGGCGTCATAGATATTTTGTGGACCAAATTCAAGTGGTCTAGATTATGTGTCGTGTTCTTCTTGAGAGATGGGTGTATGATTGTCATTTGTACCAATATCTTCAGTAACATTAGAACAGCTGCCCCATTCATATTCATTGGAATCAGTCTTAGAAGTATTATCCCAGATTCTGGAAGTGTTATGGGCGAGTATGTTGTAGGGTGAAAACAGGTCTTTGATGATTGATAAAAGTCTGATAGTTTTCTCTGATTCTATGTCAGATCCTACTTCCACTCTTTGCATTTGTTCATATACTGTCTCTCCTCAGGGAGGAATGATGTTACTAGGAGGTGATTCCTCTTTGTCAAATATTGGTTCTTGAATATGATGTGCTTCTGTAGCAATGCTTCCTTCTTTTGATTGATGGGCTTCCTTTGATATTGCTTTCATTCTTGATTTTCATGTTCTTTGCATATTGTCTTAGCTGACTCAAATAGTGCCTCCTGCCAGGAGTCCTCCTTGTATTTCTTCTTTGCTTTCCACTGAGGTTTTTGGTATTTTCTTGGTGTCTTCCTTGGTGGTAAAATATATTAATAGCCCAATCCTTTTTTGTCTTTACTTAATTGTGAAGGAGGATCTAATGGTTTTGTGACACCTTCCTGACATTTACCAATAGGTCCTTTGCCATTGTATCCCATTTGTTGCATGATCAAGTAGCCTTCTCCATACAGGTGTGTTGGTAGAGCTACTTCCACAGTAGCTGCTCTGTCTTCTTTTTCATCCTTGTACAACCAACTAAGGATGTCTTTTTCCTCTGATTCATGTGCTAGAGTGCCTAGTTGGATAAATTTTCCATCAAACTTGGTGATGGGATGGGTTTCTTGATGTGTTGATGTTGTAGGGAATCTATGAGATTTAGGCGATGCTGGTAAGTTGGTGAAACACAAGGGTTCCAAAGAGTATTCTCCCATGACTTTCTCTTTGATTTTCATTTTCTGCTTGAAGTCCATAGATAGTGATTTAGACTTTTCTTGTTGAATAGTTGGTGCTAAGGAACTTTGTTTTTCTCTATTATGTGGAACCAAGTTGTCTTGGGCTACCCCCATAACATTACAATGTTGAAATAGGTTATGATCTGTTGATATAGAAATCTCTTGTCCATTGTAATGGAACTTAACACATTGGTGATAAGTAGAAGGTACTACTTGCATTTCATGTATCCAAGGTCGACCCAATAAGATATTGTATGTGAGGTCTATATCTAAGACTTGGCACATAGTGTCCTTTTGTATTGGTCCTACTTGAATTGGCAACATTGTTGTTCCTTTAGATGATCTTTCTTCATCATCATATGCTTTGATAGTGATATTTTTGCATGGATCAATAGATTACTCAGAGAAGCCTAATGCATGGATAAGTTTCAACATATAGATATTGAGTCCAACTCCTCCATCTATTAATACTCTTTTGACTCGATGTTTGTAGACCAAGAATTCAATGTGGAGTGGAGTATTGTGTGGATGGCTCAATGAGATATTATCATGCTCAGAAAAGGTAAGGTTATGAGGTTTTGTCATATGAGCCACCATGGCTTGGAATTTGTCAACATCCAGATCTTGAGGTACATTTGTTTCCAATAGTTCTTGTTCCAAGATGTCTTTGTGTTTTGGCGAAAGTTTCAGCAACTCTAGTATAGATATTTGAGCAGGAGTTTTGCGTAGTTGACTAACTAGATCATATTGAATTTTGGGTGTGGTGTTTGTTATTGACGTATGCCCCTTCAAGACATTTTTTTGATCTCTGGTTGTTACATTGACGGATTCATGTTCACGTTTGTCTTTGATTGTGATGACGTTTACTTGATTATCCTCAGCTGATATATGATTGATGGTGTTATTGTATATGTGATTGATACGAGCTCCATGTGTATCATTTGAGGTTGAAGCTCCATCCTTGTTGTAGTTGGGAAGAGGTTTCTTAAAGGCTCCATGGTCATCATTCATCTTAAGACCATCGACTATTAAATCGCCTTTATCAATCATATCTTTAACAATGTTTTTCAGTCTCATGCAATCATTTGTTTCATGACCTTTGTTGCGATGAAAATCACAAAAGTGTGAGTCATTTCACAAAGGTGGTTTGATTTGTGGATCAAAGTTATTGATCACGGGTAAGGAGATAATTTTGTTTGCAAGGATTTCTCTAAATGTTGATTCCAAGGATTGCCCTAGTGGTGTGTAAATGCGTTTTTGAAAGTTGTTTGCATTACCTTGTGAGTCTGGATTAGGTCCTCGATTGGTGTTATTTCTTTGGGTATTGTTGGTGTTGTTTTTATTGAGTTGATCTTGATTGGTATTCGGTGCATAAGTGGTAGTGCCTTGATAAGCACCTTTGGGATTCTTTGTAGCTTGAGGATTACCTGATAACGCTAGCATGGGTTGCCTAGATTTTGCATCATTTGATTCGTTTCCTCCTTCATTTCCATTGGTTTTGTTTCGGGTCCAGAACTTGGATTTGTCTAAGTTGTTATTGTTTTGGTTGTTGTAGTTGGAGGAATTTGTTCCTTCTTTGAAGAATTTCAATGTTCCTTTCTTGACACATGCCTCTTCTACTTGGATGCCATTCTCAATCAATTTGGCAAAAGATGGTATACATTGAAGCTTGAGTATGTAACTCATCTCATTATTCAAGTTGTCGATGAAAATTTCCATGTTTTCTTTTTCAGGCACATCTCGAGGATATCTCAAAACCATATGCCACCAACGTTGAAGGAATACCATGAATGTTTCATTGTTTTTCTATTTGGTATTATAGACATCTAGCATAGTGATAGCATGTTGAATGTTATAGGAATATTGAGTTATGAATTTGTTGACTAGTTCATCGAATGATCTGACAAGAGGTGTGATTTTGGATAGCCATTCCATTGTTTGTCCTCCCAAGCTTCTTGGGAATAACCTCATCAAATAGGTGTCATCATGGGCGAATTCAAGACTCATGGTACAAAATTCCTGAACATGATCATGGGGATCGCTTTTCCCATCATATTTGTCAAATTTAGGAATGTCTGAGTTTGGGGGAAAAGGCACCATGTTTAACCATTTGTCAAAAGGATAAGGATAAATTTTAGTTAAGGAGTACCGTAGTGTTGTCCCTTGTTGCATGTCTTGCATTTGTCTTTGTAACATTTGCATTTGTTGAGTGAGAGCAACCAAAGGTGCATTATTTTGTCGAGGGAAGAGTTCTTCCCTTGCATTAGTTCTAGGCTGAAATGGTGTGTGGAATGGTATGTTTTGCTCTGGGATGTTTTGCTCAGGGATATTTTGTTCAAGGTCACATGCTTCCTCCTCTCTTTTTTGTTCTTGATAGTCATAAAGTCGAGATCCCATTCTAAATATATTAGTGTCAAAGTCTTCAGGGAGTTTAACTCCTTTGCTTGTGAGCATGAGTAGATATTTTTCCTTGTCGTTTTCCATGAGTCTTTCCACAAGTTTTTGAAATGAAGAGCTTTATTGACACTCTTGGAGGAGTTCCTAAGAAATTTCGGTGTCCTCTAAATTTGGACACTCGAAAGGATTTGATAATCTTTGATTCATGCTGGACTCTGGTTGTATATCGCTTTGTTTGTTTTGTTGAGAGCGAGTAACAACAGACATCTAATAAAAGATTTATGTGAAAAAAAGAACGAACTCATCTTCGATGTTTTGTTTAGGGGTTGGTCGTTCAAATCGGGGTATGTTGTAAGTGATGCACTCTTCGGGAAAGAAGGCCGAATTGATCTTTCCTCCTTGATTTAGGCGTTGACTGAATGCTGATTTTTGACAGAATACTCTACTCCTCAATGGTTCCTTGTCAAATTCATTTATTTTGTCTTGAAGCTACAAGTGCATATGATGAAGGAATGTTCAATGAGATTTGAAGAGTTGGTTATTGATGTATAAAAATTTATTCCATTTGGCAAGTTTCAGAGAACTGGGTTGTGGTTTCCTCAACTTAGTGTTATGATAAATACTCTTTATTCTCAGAATATGAGGATTAGTCATACACAAGTGATCAATGGTTTCCTTATATTTGTTTTGGATTCAGTTTAGCTTGTTTTGGAAACTCAAGTTTTACTTTATCAAATGAAGGTTTAGATGCCCCCTCATGACAAAGTGTGTCAAATGATATGGAATATGAGCTTTCCTGATATGGAAACTCCGTTTGACAACTTGGAGTTTTAAAACAAGTGTGTTTTGGATAGAAATGTGTTTGATTGAAGGACCTGTTTGATACTTGTGATGAGGTTTCCTGATTTTTTATAGGAGAGATGTGTTATCTTGGGACTAGTTTTTAGATTTTGGCAACTTTGTTCGATGGAAAACTTTCTTTAAGAATAGTTTTTGATACTCTGTTTTGCTTTTCTGTTTGATGAAGTTCAAGTTGAGGAAGGAAAGCTCCCAAAATTATCTTTAAATTTTTCAAAAATGGCCTCTGTTTTGCCCACTGTTTTCTTGGTTTTTGTTACGCGCTAAGACAGAGTCGCAATGCGCTACAGAAAGTCCTTAATGCGCTAGAGAAAAGACCCCACGCGCCACGCTACCCCCTGTGACGTGCTAACTAGTTTGTTTTGATTTTGTCTTGGTTCAAAAGATTATGTGCTAATATGGGTCGCCAATGCGCTAACTGTTGATCTCTATGCACTAAAGTTTAGTCTCCACACGCTAAACTGATGCTTCAACGCGCCAGACTGTTTTCAAAAGGTGCTACCTTAAATTGCTAGTTTTGGATTTTTATGAAGTGCTAATGTTCAAACTTAATGCACTAAGGTAAAGGTCGAATGCGCTAAAGGATGGTTTCCACCTGCTAAGAAGTTGTTCTTACAAGCTAAACTGCCCTAATAGTTTAACTTGGTTGTTTTTCTGCAATTTTTGCAACTTTGTTTTTAGTTTTCAATGATGATGGATGATTTTTTGAAGTAACAACTGAAAGCACAGCACAAAAGAGACAACCATTTTTCTTAATCTAAACAATGAGTGTATGTTCTGCGAGGATGTGTTCAAATCCTCAATGTTTTAACAGGTTTAGATACAACATGCAATTCAGTCGGACTCTTTATTCAAAGGTCATAAGTAATATCATAGCCCACTAGTCTTGATACTCCATCAGCTCAAACAGCCGTGTCACCCCCTAGGGGGCGCCCATTTTTTTGCCTTTTGCCAAAAATTAACCCAAAGTGAATTGCTTCACAATTGAGTAGTTATCTTAGGAGATATATGGTGAGCGATCTTGGGGGTGGATTCTTCCCCTTGCACTATGATATTACAAATTTCTGGATACTGACTCGGCTCAAAGTTTCTATGCTAAAGTTCGTAATCAGGCTTCCCGTTCGGCCGTCAGTAATAAACTCCCTCAGGAGGCTTCCCAACCTTTAGAAAAAAGGCTTTACCTATCACAAGGATACTGGGGGAAGGCTAATCGCTGCGTGCAACCATTGAAAAGGACTTTCCTGACTTTCCACTTTTAATTTTAGTGGGTTGGAACACTTGGCTTCAAATTCGTTCCCCACTTAGGTCATTCCCTTCACACCGGCCAAAGAATGGCTTTAAGAATTTTTCAACCCCTCGAGAAGGCAGGCCTACTAAAGGATTTAATGCAATATCATTGAAAGTGTAAGAGTGGTTTGGCTTTTTGATCACCTAGTAAAGGGGAGAGCATATTCCTTCCACTTTTGAGACGAGACAAATAAGGTTCTTTTTAACTTTTCACTTCAATGATTTGCTAAAATATATATGGAGATGTTGCTCCACAAAAACATGGTATTTATTTTACCCCTTTAAAGCAGTGATTTTCTGATCTATGAAAAAGAACTGGTCAACAAAGCAAATTCGATGTTTGGTCAGCAAAATAAATCGATCAAAAGGGTAAGATCTTCCCTCTTTAGTTGCAAATGACTTTGGACATGTGTGATTCTTTTACTTTGCAAAAATTTGAAGTGGATCCTTTTATGCACCAAAGGATGGTGAAGTTATTTTTAAACACCTTTTGTTTGCAAAAATGGAAAAATTGCTTTGTTCTTTTTAGAGCCCAAATTGAAAATTTCTCTTCTAGAAAAGCAAGAAAAGATTGTTTTTGTGGTTCTTTTTATAGCCCAAATAAGGTGAGTTCAATTTTATCTAACAAGAATTAAAAAAAGAATCTAAATTCTAACTAACTTAAATAAGTTAGTAAAAATTTAAACTATTTATAATCCTAAAAATAACACTAAGCTCCTCCTTGCAAGAAAATGTTAGAAATCCTGCAAAATACCGATTTAAAACAGTTAGAAACATTTTTGCTCTTGTGGACTTATACAAGTCTAAGTTTTATCTCGATTACAATTTAATTCTTATTTTCTGTCTGTGATGCGCTACAGAAAGAACTATACATGCTACAAGATGACTGGGATGCGCTAGCAGACAGACCCAATGCGCTAAACTATTTTCTGAATGCGCTGCTCTATTATTTTCCCACGTTGAGACCTATAGGAAAATGTTAATAAAGTTTATGCGCTACGTAACGGTCTGCACGTGCTAGGGAATGAGTCCCACGTGCCGAACAGTGAACTGGATGCATTGGACTTTTAACCAGATGTGCTAAGGGATGTTCCCTATGCGCCGATTCCTATTTCCTGCATACCTGCAAAAGTGATTAATTTTAAAAATCGATTTGATTAATGGGGTTGAGCCCCACGGTGGGTGCCAGAAATGTGTGCGGGAAAAGCAGGTCTATGAAACTCAAAATGTTAAAATGCGGTCTCAAAGAGCTTGTTCACACACCCACGTGACTTCTTGGTGCAAGTTATGGATTCATGAGGAATGACTCAACTTCCCAAGATAGGTTCCATGGTTCTCTATCTCACAAGGTCCCTCAAGCCAATTCCTTTGCTCTCAGATCACTGAGCAAAGTGACTTAGGGATGACGAATGCAAGAACGAGGGATGCTTTAGATTGATTTTAACATGAAATGCATCCTATCTATGCATGATTCTACAAATGAAGTAAACGAGACTATAAGATGACAAGGTTAGTAGCAATACTATCCTAACATGATATACTAGTTGATGATTTAAGCTAATGATAAAGTAAATACTCTAAAATGTTTATTAGATTCATTCCTATTACAAAGAGAAGCTAGATGTATTGATAAATTTGAGCATAAATGAGATACTAAAAGCTTTGATGGATCCTTAAAATGGAGGAATGAGAGCTCTATTTATAGTTAAAATAGGGTAATGGATGGTCAAGATTGGAGGAGTTAATCAAGGGTCAGGATTAAAAGTTATCAATCCATGTTTGCAATTTTCACTAATGAAATGGTGACAATTGTCAACATAAGACTGCTTGAGAGGAGATGTAAGAAGCATTAACTACTTGAGAAGACCTCATGGTTACCTTAGAAGGTAAGGGTTAAAGTTAGGTTAGGGTTATCTAATGGATAAAGCTTTTATTTAAGGGGTAAACTCTTGTACAAAGGTTAAAGGGATAACCATGGTCAAAGCGATAAATGCTTGATGAGACCCCTGGGTTAGATGAGGGTTAAGTTATTCAAAAAGTCTCTAACCATGCCACTAAGGGTTAGTTAACCATTAATGGTTTGAAGACTTTGGGGACAAATTTGTAAGAGTCCTTCCAAATTTGGGGGTATTCAACAAGTTAGCTTGTTGAAGGCATAAAGGCTTTAATGCCTTTTGAAGACTTTACTCCAAATTTGAGAAGTGACCTCCTCAAATTTAGGGAAAAGGGATAATGAATGGGTTTGGGTTAATTGATTAGGATTAGATGGATTCTAGAATAATTTAGGAAGGGGATTAAGATGCAAGTGGGAGATGTAGGAAAATGCAAGTGGATGAGGAAAAATATGATTAATTAAAATAAATTGCTTTATTTCAATTTGGTTGCAAGTTGGGAAATTAAATAAATTAGATTTATTTAATTGGGGTAAACTATTAATTAAATGTAAATTTAATTAAAAAGTAGGGAGAAGGGATTTAATTAAATAAAATGATTTATTCAATTAAATGACATAAAGGGCTTAAGTGCTAAATAAATTGAATAATTTATTTAATTAAATAGAAGAATGTGGGTGATTTAATTAAATTAGATTTAACTAAATAGATGAATGAGAATAAAATGAACATTGAATATTCATTTAGGAATATGGTCATTTTTATACGTCTACACTTACCAGTTGACAACCTTTCCTTACCAATGATAGACTATACAGATAACCTGTCCATTTAATCCACACAAGTCAAACACTAACTTGTGTAACGGTGACTCCAGTGGTTATTCATCTAAATGGCATTCTCTTCCTTATCGGTGACCTGCAACACTAGTTGACATCAAATGACTGCATATCAACAATACTCCCATACTGATTGTCCTTCTATACTAGTTGACATCAATGACAACACTATGCCAACAAAACCATCTAGTTTCTAGAAGGTGGCCTCCTACAAAATTTGCATCTACACTTCAAATATAGTGAACTTTATCAACATTTTAGCATTTGAATTTTTTTTAATATCTTTGCAATCATTGTACTCTTTATTATCAGCAAATATTTGTAGCAACATATCTATTTAATTATTTGAATTAAATATGTAAATTAAATACATTATTCCAACTAGTTTTTATGTGTATACTTGCTTTATTTTATGTGAATATTATAAATCTCAATAATCTATATGAATATTCTAGTTAATATTCATTACACCCAACAATCAAAGTAAAAATTTATTAATTAATATCTAATTGTATAATATTTCCTAATTAACCATGTGGGAATTATTTAGTTAAAAATATTTATCATAATCCAAATAACATCAAACCTAAAACTAATAATATTATTGGTTTAAATATTTCAATACGTTATTTCAAATAATAATTATCTCAATTATTAAACTTAAAATTTAATTTCATTCCTATTGTTTAATTATTTAATCTATAACTATATGAATTTTTTTACTCTACCTTAAAAAGGACAACAAATTTTTCTAATTATGTTATACCAAAATCTCCTTCAAGTTATGTTTAAATAAATATTGAATATAAACATTATCAAAATTATGTCTCAACTTAATCACTAAGCAAACGATTTGTTTTCACTATACAAACCTTGCATCTTACACGACAAAGTGGCATGCCAACACTTGAAATGGCTAAGCTAAGCAAAAGTAAATCGAACCTGGAGATCAAATTTACACTCTAAGAAGACCTCTTACACTCCAAGGAGAGCTCTCGTGGCCACATCCACCATTACTTAAGCTCGTTTTGAATTTTGAATTTGTTTTTTTAGATGAGATATATTTTGTCGTTAAATTTTTTACCATCTTTATATCGGATCTAACAAAACAATAGATACTTAATACCTATTTATTAAAAAACATATATAAATCATCTGTGTTTTGAAAATAAGTTTGTTATATATATAAACCATCTGTGTAAATGAAAGTAAGTATCAATTATATTCTGTCTGTGAAGATTTATACTTTAAGATCAATTTATAAAAAAGTGAAACAATTTAAATTATATTCTAGTTATATATATACACTCTTAGAATGATCATATAGATCTAGATATTTTTTACTCTGACACTCAAAGTATTTTGATACAAATTGAAATGATTCTTTGATTCTTTAATGATTAGGATATTTCAAAAACAAATGAATTGAATGTATTTACACATACAAGAACATAACAACATATTGTATAACTTTGTATTTATCTAATCTTAGGAAAGAAGAGACACAAAAAAGTATAACTTTGTATTTACCTAGTAGTCAAAAAGAAAAGTACTAACAAGAATCACCTTTAAAAAAATATTAAACTTTTAAATTTCACAGGGACATGTCTCTAATTATGGGATGGTCTTAGGTATAAAAAAGGAGTTTAATAAAGAGGGAGAGAGGTAAGGTACTTTGATCACGTCTTCCATCTCCAATGGGGATGTAGGACAATCTGCAATAGATAATTTCGTTCCAATTATAAAAGGAACACACAATGGTCTACAATACTGCATGTTGAACCTCTATAACACTGAATTCACATACTTACTTTGGCCTAGCCATAGCTTTCTATTCACTCTATCTCTTCTAATTTCCATCCCAAGAATGTGTTTCATTGCACCAAGATCTTTCATTTCAAATTTAGCAGTGAGCTGAGACTTTAGTTTTGAAATCGTACCTTTCTCTTTACCAATGAATAACATATCATTAGCATACAATGCGATGTACAAGAAATGATCACCATCAAATTTATAATAAACACAGGGATCTGATTTAGAATGCTCAAATCCCAAACTCAACACATATGTATCAAATTTCTGGTACTACATCCTAGGACTCTTTTTGAGGCCATACAAAGATTTCTTTAATTTATAGACCAAATTAATTTTACCTTTCACCACATAGTACTCCGGATATGTCATATAAATATCCTCCTCCAAATCACCATGAAGAAAAGCAGTTTTCACATCCATTTGCTCAACCTCTAAATCATAAGCAACAACAATAGAAAGAAAAAATCTAATGGATGTCATTTTGGAAACAGGAGAAAATATCTCACCATAATCAACACCTTCAACCTGAGAGTAGCCTTTTGCAAGCAAACTTTCTTTATACTTCTCAATGCTTCCATCTGAACCAATATTTTTCTTGAACACCCATTTGCAACCAATAGGCTTTCATCCTTCAAGAAATTGTACAAGATCCCATGTATCATTCTTTTTCAAAGCTTCCATTTCTTCTTCCATAACAATCTTTCAGGATTCTGCATCATTCATACCTAATGCCTCTTCTAGAGATTTTGGTTCATCCATATTAGTATTCAAAGAAAAAATACATCTCCAATCATCAGGTGAATACCTTTTAGGTGGTTTTCTATGTCTTGTAGACCTTCGAGCAAGCTAAGTTGGAGTTTCTCGCTCCTCTTCTGAAGATTCAGAGCTAGATGAGCTCTCCTCAACTTCTTGCCTATCTAGGGGTCTCGATTGAACTCTTTTAGGTGTAGATGGAAATTGAATCACATCTTCCTTTTTAATCTGTTCTGGATACAATGTAATAGAAGGAGACTTAATTTCTCTAAAAACAACACTTCTACTATGAATTAAATTTTGTACAATAGGGTCCCAAAGCTTGTATCCTTTCACACCATAACTATACCCGATGAAGATACATTTCATAGCCTTGTTCTCTAACTTTGTCTGCTTCTCCTTTGGCACATGTGCATATGCCTTACAACCAAAAACTCTAAAATGTCTCAATGAAGGCTTGTGACCTGACCATGCTTCCATAGGTGTTTTATCAACAAGGGCTGATGTAGGAGACCTGTTAATTAGGTAGCAAGTAGTGGCAATAGCTTCATCCTAAAAGTTTCATTCTAGACCAATACCACTCAACATACTCCTAGCCTTCTCCATCAGTGTCCTATTCATTCTTTCTACAACTCCATTCTACTGTAAGGACTCAATATATAGGAGTTGTCTTCTATATATTAATTCCATAGTCTTTACAGAATCTATCAAAATCATTAGAGTAAAATTCACCACCATTATCAGTTCTCAAACTTTTAATTTTATTTCCAGTCTGCAACTCAACCATTGCTTTAAATTCTTTAAATCGACCTAAAACTCTAGATTTACTCTTTAGAAAATATACCCATGTCCTTCTACTAAAATCATCCATAAATGAAACATAATATGTGGATTTTCCAATCGAAGGAACATCTATAGGACTAAACACATCAGAATGAATAAGATCCAAAACACCACAAGTTTTATGAGAACTCAAGTAAAAATGAACGTGATTTTGTTTTTCATAAATACAATGCTCAGAAAAATCAAAATCAAGATTACAATCATTCAAACCTTCAACATGGTTTTTATTTTTCAAGGTCCTTAGACCCTTTTATCCAATGTGACCAAGCCTCTGGTGCCATAACACAATCTTCTTTGTAGGTAACTTTGCTTCAGAAGAAAGAGCACCCTTAGGTATCCAAAAACCATTTCCATCTACTGAAGGTGAAACCCTCAAATCTTCCACAGATTTACATTTTACAAAAGTGCTATTACACTCAACAATGTATGTGTCTAGCTCATACAAAGTATCGAACCTAACACCTCTAGCAATTACCATAGCACTCATAATCATCTTACATCCTACTTCAAAAAAAACTACCTAAACACCTACATCTATCAGTTTTCTCACAGATGACAGATCTTGTTTTAAACCAGGCATATGCAACACACCATTAATATTTTTTATTCTACCATAAGAAAACCTGATTCTAAATTTACCTCGACCAACAATGTCTAAATTTGAATCATCACCCAAGTATACCTTACCTCCATTAAATTCTTCATATTCAAAAAACCAATCTCTATTGGCAAGCATATCAAAAGATGCACCTGAGTCAATTAACCAAGCATCACTACCTGCATGAGTTGCCAAAGCTACAATAAATGCATCACCATATTCCTTCTTAGACTCAGAATCATAATCAATCTTCTTCTTTTTCTTCTTCTTTTCTTCTTTGCAGTCCTTACAGATGTGACCTAGTTTACCACAATTCCAGCAAATGACTTTAGACTTTCCAGGAGATTTCATTCTTCCTCTCGATTTGGAATTATCTCACTTCTCATTGTTCTTTCCTTTTTCCTTAGGTCTTCCACGAATAGTTAGGGTTATTGGAGTTGAGAAAATACAACACCACAGGAGCCCAAATGATCTGTGCAAGCTAAAAAACCTATTACAAGGAGAAGCAAGGAAGCAAATCACAGAAGAAAGAAATACACAGAAAATATGCTCAAAAAGAGAGAGCTCAATATTCACAAAATGTGTAATGACATAATCCTCCTTCTTCATACAATGAAAAGAATGAACTCAACCTTTAATAGGTCAAGAAACCCTAAAAGGGAAAACCTAGATTTGCACATTATAATTAATAAAAAAATTAATTATTATTCACCTAAAGTTAGCTTAAGTGTAAAAGAGATAAAAGGAACTTAAATAATTAAACAAATATTGTTTAATTAATCACGTAAATACTCGAATACTCTAACACCCCCCCTTAAGCTAGACTTAGGGAGAAGCTAAAACCTAGAACAGCTAATGAAAGCAAAAAAGATGGGTCCCAGCAACAAGGCCTGATCAGGTACCCAAATACAATGAAATCTCTATGAACTGGAGAAATAGAGAAAACCACGTGGGAAAAAAATCTACTCCAAAAAGAGTTGGAAAAGAACACCACTGAAGCATGAAAAAGATGCAAACACTGTCTCTGAGAAACTGTTGATCTGAAGAACCTCCACTAAAATAGAACATGACCAAGTAGAGAAGATTGTCATTTGTATGAGTGCCCTCAAATGACACTACTCGAATCAGAAGGCAAACAAGGCAAACAACTGAAATCAAAGATACAAATGGCATGAGAAACCAAAGCCTAAAGAGGTGATCAATCGAACCACGGAAGCATTAGAACCAACATGACAAACCTCTCCATAATGCTGAAGAGGGAGAGGGACAGGAACACTGAAAAGAATGGCCAAGAAGAACTGCATGACAAAGAACCAGGAACATCAAAGGTGCTGAAAAAAGTACATGGTGTCATGGAAGGAACACTCACTTGACACACATCATGAGGTGAATGTCATGGAAGGAACACTCACTGGACAAAGAAAGATGGCCAACAACAGGAAAACATCAACCCCCTCATGACACTTTATCAATAGTGCATGTACAACAAGGCACAAGATGTGCAAGATCTCAAGTAAACAATGCATGATGACACTTTATCTTAGTGCATTTGCATAAATAAAAGCTACAATAATAAGAAGACTGGAAACATAAACGAGAACCAAAATAGAGACATCCTACCAAAGAAGAGATCCTAGGACCTGAAATAACCAAGATATCCACCAGAGTGCTTAAAAGCAAAAAATCGAATAAAATATGCATGGAGCAGTATCTGGAAATAAAACTCATATGGATGGAAATTAAACAACACACGCTTTCCAAAAATATAAACTTTTCAAAAAATGGAGTTTGGATGCTCATTCTACATCCCCTAGAGTGCAAAAAAGAGACCTCACTTTGTTTGGAAAAAAACATAGTCAAAAAGAAAAATTGGAAAAAATTACCAACATGAAGAGGTCCGGCTCGGAACCAACTTTCTGATGCCTATTCGTTTTCAAAAAAATGACTTTGGATGCCCAAGATATGACCAAAAAATAAACCCCCCTCCAAAACAAGAGGAAGGGGTAGTCTGGTGGCTGTTCGGGCGGAGGTGGCCAGGGAGTGGTGCTTCGGTGAAGGGATGGTGGCTCCCCGATGGCTGGGCAGCGATGTCCAGGTGGCCGCTGAGTTGAGCAGTGGTTTCTGGAAGTGGTGGGCCGTGGTGGTCGGGCGGCGACGCGGGAGCTGGGCCAAGCAGCGACTGACGTGGCCGAAGTGGTGGTTTCCGACAGCAGGCCGAGGTGCCGGCAGGGAGTAGTAGAGATGGCCATAGCGGTGGCCAAAGTAGCAGCGGGGGATAGGGACCAGTAGGCGGTGGGGAGCCGGGGAGATGAGGTGGTCGGCGGTGCAAGCAGCGGGGGCTGCAAGGAGCTGCCGATGGGGGTCGAAGGAAGCCGGGAGGAAGTTGGGGTGGCTGCTGGAAGGCAGGGGGCCAAGAAGAAGCCGGTGACAGTGGGGCTAGGCCCTCACAGATGGTGACATCACCATACCAATGCCTGCAACAAGGCAGGGGCCCCATGGTACCCTGTGTACCGTGGGGGCCCCCAAAAAATCTTTTTGCCAATAAATTTTATTTTCTTTTGAAACCTTATTTGCCTTTTTGATTTTTTTGAATATATTTTTTATTTTTTTTTCAAACAAATCAAAATCTGACCTACATGCCGTAAAAAGGCAAAAAATAAAAATTAAAATTAAATTTTTTTCTCGAACTACGTGCAAGGGTCGTACGGCCTGGATTTGGAGAAAAAAAATACTCGCAGAGGCTCAAGAACCAAAATAGGTAAAATTTTATATGACCATAGGGGTTTTCGGGCCTTTTGAGCATGATGGTGAGGTAAATTTAGGCCCAAAGTGCTTAGAAAAAAAGGCCAAACCCTAGGTGCATAAAAAACTTTCTGAAACCCCAGATCTGCTTCCAAGCAAAAAATTCTCAAAACAAGAACAAGTGGCTGCAGATCTGAAGCTCTGATACCATGTTGGAGTTGAGAAAATACAACACCACAGGAGCCCAAATGATCTCTACAAGCTGAAAAACCTGTTACAAGGAGAAGCAAGGAAGCAAATCGTAGAAGAAAGAAATACACAGAAAATATGCTCAAAAAGAGATCTCAATATTCACAAAAATGTGTAATGTAAAAAACCTTCTTCTTCATGTAATGAAAAGAATGAACTCAACCTTTAATAGGTCAAGAAACCCTAAAAGAGAAAACCTAGGTTTGCACATAATAATTAATAAAAGAATTAATTATTATGCACCTAAAGTTAGCTTAAGTGTAAAAGAGATAAAGGGAACTTAAATAATTAAACAACTATTGTTTAATTAATCAAGTAAATACCCGAATACTCTAACAAGGGATTCCTTCGAACTGTGTGATACCTTCCTTTGGATCTCTTCACCAAGTAGGGCACCCATCACATCTTCAGACTTCAAAACAACAGAAGTACTATCGATAGCCATAACAAGAGAATCCCACGAATCAAGTAAAGAACAAAGAAAGATCTGGCATTTCTCCTCTTCGTTCATATTAACACCGATAGATACTAATTGAGCCACCAACATATTTAATGCTTCTGGTGGTCTGCAACTTATCCACCCTCTTCTATCTTCAAGGAACACAATTTCTTCCTCAAGAAAATCTGATTTAATAAAGATTTCGCTTGATACATTTCACCAAGCTTAGTCCATAGCTTCTTTGCAGTGTTTTCTTAATAGACATTGCTCAGAAGAGAGTCTACCAAGCTCAGTCTAATTAGACCCTTGAATTTTTGGTCCATAACATCATACTAAGCCACCGCAGTAGGATTTGAGGGCCTTTGGACATTCGCATCAATAGCATCCCATAGATCTCGATCTATTAGCAAATCTTTCATCTTCATCTTCCACATCTCAAAATTTATTCCATTAAATTTATCCACCTCTATTTTCCTTGATGAACTTGCCATCTAAAAATTCCTGCAACAAGATCAAAAAATGTCTTCTGCAAAATCTTCCACTCAAATCTAGATTATCTCAAAAAAACCAACAACCCACAACTGAAACCAAAGGTGATCAAGCTGAACAACTTCCTACACTAGCCTTGAGAGGAGGGTAATGTAAAAAAATTTACAGATCATCACAACAGTTACAGAAAATAGAAATAGATATAATCATTCAAACCATAACATAGTGATTTATGTGGGGAAAACCCTTTTAGGAGAAAAACCCCACACTCCAAAAGCCGCCCAATATATTATTCCACAATCAAAACAAATTACAATATACTTGTAGAGCAAGCTCTTCGTAGGAGTACCACTAATTAGAGATCAGAGGTAACTCAATAACTTTAAAACTCTTACACACAACCTCTATCTCATGCACCTTAGAGGAATGCTTATCTAGACAACCAGAATCTTTGAGGAGAATTTTGCACCATTTTGTGCTCAAATGAAAACTTACTATAAATAGTAACCTCATGTAAATGCAAGGTTGAGACACCATTTTCCCAACATTAAATTGGACCTCCTCAAGGCTTATAACAGGGTGAGTTGGATCTTCCACCTAAAGGTTTTGTCTACTTTCAGCTTCGATGAGCCCTTCACTAGAATTATTTCTCAACCGATTTCTTCAGCCACTTTCTCAGTGATTCTAAATGGATCTCCTACTAGTTTATTCTCCTCCTCTTGGGGTTTAAGGAAGGGAGACCCCCTCTCACATTTCTTATTCATTTTAATGGCTAAGGCATTAGGAAGATATATCTAGAAATAGGTTAGATTTCGGTCACTGAAAGGTTTGGCTCCCTCTTCTAATGGGCACATGTGTTCTCATCAACAATTTGTTGATGATACTATCCTCATGGGAGAGATCTCCATTGCAAAAGCTAGAAACTTCAAGAGAATGCTACAATTATATGAGAATGCCTTTCATCAGGTGATAAGCCTCCAAAAGAGTTCTATTTTCTTCCTTAACTCCTTGGAAAGAAGGCAGTAGAGAATCACTCATATCCTGGGATGCAATATTGATGTTCTCCCGTCAACCTACCTTGGCCTGTCGGTTTGTTCCTCAAAGGTTCCTAATGAGTTTTGGAATAAAATCACTGACAAATTTCATTCCAAGATTGATGGCTAGAAGAGTGCTCTATTATCCCAGGTGGGGAAGGTTCAGCCGATCAAGGCTACTCTTCAAAATATTCTTGTCTATGCCCTTAGCCTTTTTAGAGTCCCTAAAATGTTCCTAGTTAAAATTGAATAGATAAAAAGGAATTTCCTATGGTCTAGAATGAAAGCTAAGTAGAGATTGCATCTGGTATCGTGGGATCAAGTTTTCTTAGCTAAGAATATGGGTGGTATGGCTATCCGTAAGTTGAAGGAGTTCAATTCGGCCCTTCTGATAAAACAACTCTGGAGAAGCTGGAAAGATAATAACAATTGGTCTTGGATCATCGACAACAAGTATTTAAATGGGTACTCACATATTTGGGATATGCTTGGGGATGAGAGGCGTATGGCCTCTTGCTCTATCCTTTGGAAATTCATTTCGGGCACTAAATCTATTCTCTGTCAAGGCCTTTTCTGGTCATTTATAAATGGTAGGAATATCTTGTTCTAGGATAATAGGTGGCTTGGGGATGCTCCATTGGCCAATGATCTTATGCTCGACCATTTTTGGGAAATCTATATAAGGCGGTTTGGTAGATGGGTGAGGGATTATATCAATAACTTTAAGTGGGTTGACCTAGCTGTTGTGGATCCTACTCTACAGACTCTTCAAAGGTTCTTGAACTTTGTGCACATTCCTATGTCTAGATTGGAGGATCTCTTAACTTGGTCTTTTTCCATGGATGGTAACTTCTTTGTTTCCTCTGCTTTTAAGTTGCAAACTAGGATCCTCTTTCCCAAGACTTTTTTGGGGTTAGTTTGGAACCACATGATCATTCTGAAAATCAACATCTTCTTTTGGCTAATTATCCTGAACAAAGTCCTAACTATTGATAATCTTTGAAAAAGGGGGATGGCTATCCCCAATCAGTGTTTTCTATGCTTCTAGGATGCCAAGAATTCCTTCCACATCTTGTTTAGCTGTAATTTTGCTTGAGAGGTTTGGGCTTACTTTTGGAACTTGTGGTCTCTAGATTGGGTCTTCCCTAATTCTTTTGTTGAATGTTGGTCTCAATGGGTCTCGCCCTCTGCTAATCAGGCTCTCTTATGCATTTGGAACCTCATGTTGCCTCATATTTCTTGGCGTCTATGGAAGGAACAAAACAATCCGATTTTCAAGGATAAAGCTTGTTGTGCTAATATTTTTGCCAATAAAATCCATTTGGCTATCAAAGAAAAATTTCAGTTAGTTTGTGATGAGACTAATGTTGCTAGTAAGTTCTCACCCCCTCAAAGGATGATATAGATATTTCTCATAGGTGGAAAATTAATTGGGATATTTCCAAACCCTTGTACAAGCTAAAGAATCCTAGAGACGAGATCAAGTGGCACCCATCCCCATCGGGATGGGTCAAAATCAACATGGATGGGATGGCGAAGGGGAATCTCAAACCTGTTGGTTGTGGGAGAGTGGTTCGTGATCACAATGGAAGGCTTATCTTAGTGGTGGCCCTCCCTTTGGGTACCCAGACAAACCACTTTGCTAAGGCTTTCATAGCCTATTCTGGGGTCAAGTTGGCTAAACAAATAGGCATGAGAAGAGTTTGGCTTGAATGTGACTCTCCAAACATTATTAATTATCTAAAGGGGTCCTCTTCCCCTAGTTGGTCGATCAAGCATATTATTTAAGATTGCCTTACGCTCCTGAGAGGTTCTAAAGACATTCAAATCTCACACATGTATTGGGAAGGAAATAAGGTGGTCGATAATTTGGCCAATATGGAGGTTGGATTAGCTAGCAAAAGAGTGTGGGATTTTAATGATTGGATCCTAGTGGATCTTCACAGTCTCATTAGTAATGATTCTAATGCATGAAAAGCATAGGGGGTTCTTGGAAATAATGAAGGCGAAGAGGCTTCAATCTGTCCTGGGTAGGATGACTTTTATTATGACTGAGCCAAACGTTCTAGAGGCTTTCCTTTTCTTCACTCTTTGGTCGAGCTTAATCTCTATTGTGTTGTAGAGTGCGTGGCTTGGAGTTTCTTGCACAATGGGAGGGGACAAAAACTGCTTGGAACCCACGACCTGATGTATGAGAAATGGTGTAATAAGGAAGCTATTTGGAAGGAGCTCTCGACGAGTGGGTTGACAGGGTATATGGAGATGCTACATGGGTCAGATGCCCTCGTCATTGATTCCTTTGTCTAGGGATGGAGGGATGGTGTGCTCTGCATCTTCAGTATCGAGCTAGAAGTTGATGAGGAATCAGTGGCCAAGGTATCTAGTACCTTGCTTGAAGGGACCAAGCTCTACAAGGACAAAAAATGTGCCACTGAAGGTTTTGATACTTTCCTCACGTTGAAGGAGAGGGAGAAAATGAGGAAGAACACGGATAGTGGTTGGGATAGAAATTCACTCCCTAAACCCTAGAAGGTGATTTTAGAGGTCATCATGTGATACCTTACTTTGGATGGTAAATTTTGCAATCTTTTCAGTTACCATTTTGTCATTTTCAATCATTTTCAGCACAACAAGTGTATCTCTTTGCTCTTACCTAGCGCCATTCCTGAATCATAGTATTCAGGCTCATGTGAAGAGGTTTTCCTCCCCTATTCTTCATGAGGGATGGATATTTTTGATAATAGAATATTCTAAAACCCTTCATGTGGAGAGGAACCCTAGGGCTAAGTCGGGCATTGAATTTTAGAAGAATTTTTGGGTACATTATGGGGATACGTCCTCTGATGAGGTGGAGGATTTTGACGAGGAATAGGCCTATTATATCTATGAAAACCAAGACAAAATGTTGCCCTCTACTAAAAACCCTAATCCTAGGGGTAGGAAGATCGTGCTCTTGAACGAGGATGATGACCCTGATTGTGTTCTTGATCCTATGAACCCTAGTATTAATGTGAAGGGGAAAAAGGGGGCTAGGGATTCTCTTGACAACACGAAGGGAACTCTAAGATTTTTGAGTCCCCGGTCACTAATGCTTCTATTTTGTCTGTGAAAAACTGAAAGGCACCCCATATAGATTCAATTGGGCGAGAGAAGAAATAGGATGCCAATTTCAATACGCCTGTTGATGGGGGTAGGGCTATGCCAACAGAGATGGGTTCCTCTATCCTGGAGGCCACACTCTCCAATATTAGCTTGCAAAATTTACAGGAGCATCAATATGCTCCATTCTTTGGGATTTCACAGGAGATTAATTACCTAAGGGAAAGAGTTGATCAACCGAAGGGAGATTCAAAAGTCCTTAAGGACCATGAAAGGCGAATCAAAGCTTTGGAGGATGATTGTCAAAAAATCAAACAAAGTTTGACTGTGGTGGTGGAAGTTAGTAAGGTGGCAATGGAGAACACTAATGAAGGTCTCAGCAAGCTAAATGATCATGCCAAATTCTTGCATACCATTTCCCAGGGTAATTCCCCTTTGGGCAGCATGAAATCGGTGAAGAAGGATAAGGCAACAGATGCATGGACAAGAAAGATTCTCAAGGTGACTTTGGAGAGTATGGATGAGAACATGGAGGAAATTGAGGTACCCCAACCGGTTTCTACAATAAGGCTTCATACAAAAGACAAGGGTATGACCCCTATAGATAGTATTAGTAAGAAAGTTATGTTGATTAACAAAGAGGTCATTCTGAAGAACGAGAAATTAGGCAAGCTTTTATAATTTTGTTAGGTTGTTATGTTTTGTTTTTCATTCGAGCCTTATTGCCCTTCTCTATTGGACTGGTTGGCATCTTTTTTACGGCTGGGTCCTGTATGTTTACAATCTTTCTTGTTTTCTATTAACTTTGGGTTTTTGGTCCTTGTAAAACTAGTTTTCCCGCTTAGTAATTAAAATAATTGACAAATAAACAAAAATAAATAACTGCAAATCCTCCTAGGTCTTCACTATGCTTCCTTCGCTTAATAGTAGAAAAAAGAATATAAGAGGTGGTCCTAGGTAGAAAATCCTCCTAGGGATACTTGAAAGTGTCTTCACTATGCTTCCTTCGCTTTAGAGGTGGTGCTAGGTCAAGAGGTGCTTGAGATTATGTCATCCTTTAAGAGGAAAGGATTGATTTGCACCTTTGGTTTCTTGTGACCCTCACTACTATACCTATATACCTGGATTTCTAAGCACTATAACTCTATTGTTACAAGTAAGATGGATATTTACCCTATGCCTCTAGTTTTTTTATCATTTTTTTACCTCTTGTAAATATCAAGAAGCTATTTTGACCATGGGTGACTAGAAATGGGGCCCCCACCCTCTCCCTTCACCCTTGATTCCCCTCCTTCAACCCTCTAATTGAACCTATATATCTCTCTCTCCAGTTTGGGTAAGTCTACCTTACCCCCCCTCCATTTGTGGTGTAAATCAACCTATGAGACTGTTGGCAAAACACCCGGTTGCTTCCTCAAAGTGGAACTTGATATTGGTAACTTCTCCCACATGTTCTATGATCATATCTTGGTGGATATTAATATTTTAAAATATTTTCTAGGCAAGATTATTTTAAGGTGGGTGAGAAACTGTGGACACAAATGATTGACTACAAGGGAATCCCTTTTTGTTTTAAACAATGCTTTGCTACGAGTCATTTCGCTTCCTCTTGTCCCCATGGGTATTATCTACATTTTTCCTCACTTGGTGGAAGAATGTTGGCTATTGCCATCTCACTATCTTTCTTGATTCTTTTAATTGTGACTTAGAGTACTCTATAGATTTCATGCCTCATACTACTTTGACTGGTTTAGTTGCCTAAGCTGCTACTTTTGTTCCCCCACTACTGGGGACTCAAGTTTCTATCTTATTCCTAAATCTCTATCTCCATAGTGTAAGGTTCCCCCCTCTAAATAATGTTCTTATTAGGGAGGTTCATCTATTTGATCAGAGGGAATGTACTCCTTGCTCCTAAATATTCTACTTGTAAAGATGATGCTTCATGAAATATTATTCATTGAAAAAAAAATTAGGAATCCCTTATTGTTCCTAATATGAAGATTGACCAATTGAGGCCAAAGTTGGGCCCTAACTCTCATTTTTTAGTGATTGATTATTTTGTTGTTTTGTCTTAGAGTGTTGTTTGTTTTCCTCTCACTACAACTTTGCTTTCCTTTAGTTAGATTTTTTGTTTTTCTATCTTTTCTTTTTCTTAGTTATCCCTTTGGTAATCATCTTGCTTTGTTAGAGGGTTTGGACCCTACCAAACCTACTTATCTTAATAAAAGTAAAATATTACAAGAAATTTTCTTGCAAAGAATTGAAAAATTTGACATACAACTAAGAAAATGATCATAAAGAGATAATAAAAATGGGAAAGTGAGATTATCTTATCAAATTCCTCTAAATAATATGATCAAATAAAAATGGGGGTTTCCCTTAGTATTTGAGGAGAAGCTTCTATCTTGCATGCACCAAAGCATTCTCTATGGTAATTTCTCTAACAATTCGATTACCAAATCTAATAGAAGTCCATAACACTATACAAATTCCTCCCAAATAAATCGTCGATATTATGATAGACTTGTGTATCAACATCCAGATGCACCCTCTTTTTGTAATGTTCAAACTACATAACATAATCATATGAAGAGAAAAAAATATTAGCATTCTCTAATGAAGGAAATAATAGTAAAAAATAATTTGCAGAGATTTGTTTATAACCCCTAAATTAAATGCTTAGGATATGTGATTAATAAAACCCCACCCCTCGGTTTCTCTCTGTCCACCAACTGCTCCACCCTCTCGTGGTTAGTGTTGAAACTCCCCCCACTCTAGATTGGGGCTAGGATGCTCTTGAGTGCACCAAAGTGGGGTGACTCAAGATGTTGTCTTCTTTAGGCTAGTTGGTAAATTGTGTTCCCCCCAATCCCTAATCCCAATCTAGAGGTGTGGGTCCCTTCATACTGTTTACCACCAGGTCTAGTTGAGTATAGCCAGATTTGTCGAGCTAGAAAAACGATATCCTAGCTCGGAGATGAGCATAGAACTATCCCCGATTGACGTTTACACCTACCACTTGGGGAGTCACATTCACTCTATGCCTAAAGATAATATGGGATTCAAACCCAAACTTCTAATATGGAAGGTGAGACCACACTGATCTATACGTCACATGAGTGTTTCAGTATTCGGTTTAGAGGCTAGGGTAGGTTTTTAGGGAAGATCAATAATCAATCAAATTATTTGGTAAGATCATTCATCAATCAAATTGTTCTGAAAGATCAGTCATCAATCAAATTAGTCCCAAACTAAACTTGATTTCTAGTCCCTTTCCAAACCTGATTTTCATCAAGATTAAGTCTTGAAAATCTATATTCCTTGATTTAGGTTTTTGTTGTTCTTTGGGCCCAAAGCCACTTGAGAGAGCGACCCTCCTTTTAAGAGGGGTACTATCTCAAGGGGCGGAGAAACTAACATACCCTAGTAGCCAAATAATCCCCAAATGTTATTCCAATAGGTCCTTCTTTGTTTTGTTTGGTAAGATCAGTCATCAATCAAAACTGTATTCCTTGTTTTGTTAGGCTTGGGTAGTCATAAAATAAAAACTGTTTGTTCTAAGCTAGTTTTCGATTGTTGTTAGGGTAGGGGTATCCTTCCATCAATATCAGCTTTAACTGGTAATTCCTTTAAGTTTATTTCTAGCTTTAACCAGCCTTAACAAAACAAGCAATACATAATTCCTTTTGGTTCATTTCTAGCTTTAACCAACCTGCCTATCTCTAACAATTATCCACTACTTTTTCTTAACATAAATGGAAATTCCTTTTTGAAGGAATTGTGAATTAGCCTTATAATAGTAGGACCCTTAGAATAGTAGGGCATTTATTCAATTTGAACATAAGGGAATTATTCAGTTTGAATGAATTTCTATTTTGCTTGGAAAGAGGTTAAAATTACCTCCATTTATCTTGGGAGAGATAGTTTAATTTGGGGTGGCCCAGGGCAATCCAAATTGATGGTGATGGATAGAGCCATTTTTTCATATCATTTATGAGTAGCGCATTAAATGGCCCTACAATTCTATGAGCCTTTTCATTTATGCCCCCACCCATCCCTTTAGTGGGGCATTTTTTGGAAATTCCTTTTTTTAGTTTGAATTTGAGTTTTATCCAAATGCATGACCCCACACATGGTTTTTTGAATTTCTATTTCCAAGGGAAAGAGGTGGAATTTACCTACATTTCGTAGAATCAACTTTGTACTAATTGATTCTAATTACTAATATTAGGACAAGGGACAAGATATTTGAATTGGAAGGTAATATTACTTATTCGAGAGAAGATATTTTAAGTTGAAGGTCAAATTACTCATCCCAATAGGGACAAGATATTTGAGAGTTATTTTGTATGGAGCAACTTGCCTCTTATAATAGGCAAGTGCAACTTGCCTCTTATCATAAGTTTATAGAATTGACAGGGAAATAATCCTCTTAATTAATCAACCTGCTAGAATAAGCAATAGACAATATAATTGAGAGGGGTAGGGGTCCTCCCTCTCTATATTCTCTACCTCCCTATATTCCTTCCCTCCCTATAAGAGGGAAAGTAGGGTGTAACCTACCCTACAAGGTAGGAAATTTGATTGTAACCTACAACTTGAGGAGGGAAGTAGGGTGTAACCTACCCTACAAGGTGAGAAAGTAGTGTGTAACCTACAAAATAGGAGTTCATTTTAAAGCTTATAGAAACATTCTTTCAAAAATTATGTTGTCCCGGGGGTATAGGAGATAATTTTAAAGCTTATGTACTCATTTTATTTCAAAAATTATGTTGTCCACTTTCAGTGTGTTTCAAAGAACTATTTATATTGTTGATTAGTGAAGGTTAATTCCAAGGGAGGTTACATCTATTGCCCTCCAAATCCTTTCTCAAAATGCCAAAAAAATCACTATCTAGAGTAGGACCATTTTGCAAGAAAAATAAATGATATCTCTCCTCATTAATGAACTTATTAATTCATTAATTGGCATTCTATACGTAACATGGGTGGGTGGGAACTATAGTGCAAATAGAAGGGCAATTAATCAACCAAAGTATGTTTGGAACATAGTGAATATGTAGGTACAAATTACGAGATGTGTAAATAGATATGGGTGAGATATATGGAAAGGTTAGATTACTTATGACAATAGGTATGAATTATGAGACATGTGAATTGCATCTTTATTTTATACTGATTGAAAAATCTCACCATTAACTAATTAATTAATTCAATTTACTAAAAGGTTTCTAATTAATTTATTAATTATAAGTAGGCATCTTCATATTACGTATATAATATGGCAATGTGGAAGTGAAGGTTAACTAGGGTAGGGGAGGTTACAACTAGTAATGTGGAAGCGAAGGTGAATCCCAGTGGAGGTTACAACTGGCAATAAAATTAATTAGAAGTAGGCCTCTTCATAAGATTAGGATAGTTCAAAGTACAGTGTGGCTTGGGGACCACAAGAAATCAAAATTAAAAATTTAGGGACTTGACTTCGGGTTTTAGTAGATTTGTCAGACACGTATCTTTATTTTTGAGGTCGTTTTGATAAGAAAGTTGAGGCAAGTTGTCCTAAATAAGCTCTAAACTCTACTTTCAATAACTGCAAAGAATTTCTACTTTCAATAACGACATTTCTACTTTCAATAACCTTGTCAAGGAAATGCCAAAAGAGAATATTCAAATGTGTCAAATGAAAGATTTGATATGTCAAACAAATCTACTTGTGGGTACAAGTTCTATGTTGAACAAATCTACTCTGTGAGACATGTTAATAGATATGGAGATCTAGATATTTATTTTATACTCATTGCAATATTGCATCTAGATTTTCTACTTATTGCAATTCCTTTAGGGAGGGTTATATTTATTGTTGGGTAGGGATGCATTATATTGTTTCTAAAAGACATTAAAATATTGCCAATTATTTACTAGGGAGGGTTATATCTATTGTCGAGTAGGGTAGCCAATTACGTGCCCAATTTGAAGAATTTTAAAGAATAGGAACAATCAAAAATAATAACTATTAGATTTAATTAATTAATTAATTTCATATTACTTATATATTTTTTTAAGTGGGTTACTTATCAATCATCAACGTGGGTGATCCTAGAATCGCTTTGCAGGCGTCGTGCATTTGCAGTGTTGTTTCAGAAGTACACATGCACCCATACATATCTAGTCTAATTGTTCTATGGGAAAGTTAAATTTATTTGAATTGGAATGTTAAATTACTCACCCCAATAGGGACAAGATATTTTAATTGGAAGGTCAAATTACAATTCTTTGTTTGTTTCTTCAAATAAAATGAATTTCCTTCCTCTGACTACCAAGCAAAGCATATTTGTTTCTCCCCTCTCCTTCAAGTGCCAAATTAGTGTCATTTCTAAATTGTGGGATAACATCTAGTTGTCACCTACTCAACTTATATTTGAGGGGTAGGGGAACTAGGAATGAATTGTGAGATAACATTGAGTTGTCACCTACTCAGATTTGAGGGGTAGGGGAACTAGGAATGAATGGTGGGATAACATTTAGAATATTCTATACATAATATTATATTATTTGAGTTTGAAACTACATATCGGAGTGCCTTTTCTATTCTTTTTCGAGTATTATCTATTGAATATAGTGATGGATTTAGGTGGGGGTCCTGGATTTAGGGGGTGGGTATATTTCTGGGAAGGTATTATCTATTGTCGGGAAGGATAGTATAGTGTCAGGGGGCCCTATCCATTCTATGATCTATTTTTGGGAGGCTTAGGGACCTCAAAAAGTAGAAATTCTATGAAAATTTGCAGATTTCTTGTCAATTAATTCATTAATTTCATTGAGAGATCTCCGGAGTGCCCTTTTTTATATAGTTTCCTTAAATACTTCTTAGAAAGAGATCCCTATTATTCTATGGGTTATTCTGTAAAGTTGATTAATTAACTCTACTATTATATTATTGATCAATAGAGAATGGACTTCCCAATTAGTTAACTCGTTGAAAGTTTAAAGTTTAACAATAGATGGTGATGGCTAGATACAATAGTTTTGTCTCTACTGATGGGTTGAATCTCCCAAAGAATACAAGATTGGTTATGCAATTGCAACTTGCAATCCTTTGCAGCATCTGGTAAATTTGTGATGATTAAAGGGTACACATTTCTCACTCTCCCCAGACCCTTTGCAAGTCCAGTCACTCCCTTCACATAATGTCCACCCCCCACAAAGAACATTATGCATGCTCTTTCACTCTTTCCACACCTCCTATCTATAGGAGCAATTTTGAAAATATAAAAATTCAAATATGTGTAGGGTAATGAAAATGCAAGGGTAATGCTGGAGAAGATGAGGTAGGGTGGTAGGGAGTTATAAATAGATATAAATAGGCACAATCTCCACTCTCAATGCTTCTCAGTTTATCTCCAACAATACTCTTATTGTAGGGTTGTTGCAATATGTGATGGTCTTCCTATAAAATCCAACAAAAGGATTATTCCTTTCTTTTAAAGGTACAATACCACTCTTTCACAAGCACTCATTAAAATATCATGTCTTATCATTGGTTACTTTCACATGCTTACCATCTATTACCTTTAATGTCACACCTTCTTTCTTGTTGATTTGAATTGTCAACTATGACCACCAATTTATGCACATAGTTCTTATTGACATAGGTTCTTTCTATCACTATGCTACTATAGAATGACTCTCGATGTAATTAATATTTTTTAGAATTCGATACATTCAATCAACCATACTTAAGAAGCATCAAGAATTTTAAAACAATATAAACTTGTGTTTTGTGTAATTTTTTCTATAGCTTCAAAAATATTTTAAAATAAAATATTTGTTAATATTTTTAGTTAGATATCAAAATTTTAACCAATTTTCTCTCTATTTGATAGTTAGTAGCATTTTACCATAGCATATAAATTTGACTACAAATAAAATATTCCCAAGATTCTTTGAATCAAAGCATTAATTGCACTACTAATGCTCATATATTTTTGGCAATTTTTTATTGAATATTTAATTTATTATTTTGTAACTAGTAATAATAAAAATAAATACTAAAAATTTTTAATGGTGTGAATAAGGTTATGTACCTAGGCAATTCATTAGTGGAGACCTACTCACATGCTCAATTTACTTAGGACCTAGGAATATTTATAGAAGTCTTGATTATCTAGATGAACTATTATCTTATCTTATCTTATCATTATTTATTTTTTGACTCCCATGAATTTGATATTTGTTTTAGTTAGTTGTCTTATAATATGGGAACAAGGCACATATCATGATCTTGTCTAATCCTATCTCACTCCTTTCAGGTATATAAGCAAGACCTCTCTTACATCTTGTATCTTATTTTATTCGTGATTTTGTGGAATAACATCTTTGTTTATTGCTTCTCTCTTTTCTTGTGGAGGTTGTTTAGAGTTAAAAATTGATGAAATTTATGATTACTTCAACATTATTCAAGTGACATTAGATCATGATCAAAACATGGATGTTTAAAGGTGAACTCTATAAGAGAGGGTTATCTCTCCTTCTCTTTGATCTCAACTTAGAATTATAAGTGTGTTCTAGGGGTATACCTTTAAAGGTATTCAAATCAAACAAAATAGATAACAAAAAAATGACAACCAAACCCAATTGTATACTTGAACCCAAATACTATCGCTAGGTCAAGGAAGACTAGTCAAGCATAAAACCCAAGTATATAGCTAATATGATTGTACTTGAAGCATAATCCACTCGAAATGAGATATTCAGGGTTAACTTAATATATTATCATTTTTATATTAATAATAATGAAGCATAGGAAGGACCTTATTTCTAAACTACTAATATATGTTTTATTTATTTTGAATAAATTGAGATTGGTCACATGGACCAAAGATTAGTGTCTAGACATTTGGGCTTAAAGGTCATGGACAGATACACAGAAAAATCATGAGGGAAATATAGATCTTGACACATATGCCATAAAATCATAAAAAATATACAAAGAAAATAAGTAGTAATCCAAATTGAATTGTATCAATCCATATGAAATAAATAAATGATTATTAAAATGTTTGTAATATACTTTAAAATGTTCTCACATTATCAAGCCTTCATTACATTAGTGTTAGCAAGTATAACAAGAGAGAACCTCAGGATGTAGTTAAAATTCATTCAAAAAAATAAAAATAGTTTGGAGGTCCATTATTTGTACACTACATGAATATTATTTTATCCTTTTCACACTTAAAAATTTTATTTCCATTTTTTAACTTGATGTCAGTGGCATGATTGAAACCCTAGATAAATATTGTGGTGCATGTGTACTATCTCTTATCACCACAAAATCTTGAACCAAACTCCTTAAAAATGACCAAAATAATTAATAAAATAATAGTATGGCCTCAAAACCTAACCTGTAGTATTCTAGTATCCAAATGGTCATTTAAAATAAAAAATAGCATGCTCAACAATTTTTGGTAGGTTTAGCATCGAGTTCTACTAGATGAGTGACCATTCTAAAATAATGGTGGTAGTTGAAACTAAACTTAGGTATTTAGCTTTGGCACCCAAAAACATTTTCAAAATTATGCTCTTTTTATGTCCTTAGTGGATTCTAGGTGCAATAATGGGAAAAAAGTCAGATGTTCTAGGCCCATTAGATCTCTCTACATGTTGGAATGAAGGTCTGTAAGAATTTTAAGTGTAGTCGTAAACTTTGCAAGATTTTCCCATTGACCTATATTTGTGAAGAAATCCATTATAATTACATTTATAGGGAAATTTAACTAAACCAACCAACATCTTAAATTTATATGTCTAGTTTGGATGAAGACATTAAAAAAAGGTTAGGGTGGTATCATCATGGAAAAGGATTTATTGAGATGGAATGATGTCATGATGAAATTATCAAGGTGTCACACCCAAACAAGACATTACACGGACACAAAATATATACATCATCATCCACAATTATACTAACTTATAGTTTTTTAAAATTTATATCAACTTATTATATCATCTAACATGTAACATAGTTGATGATGGACAAGTTTAGAAAAAATAAATTACTATACCATTTTAGCTAACCAAACAAAACTTACCAAAGTTTCCCTCACATTACCTTACAACTATTTGCTTTGTCTCTAATAAATTATGCCTACAAGATGCCTAAACAACTAGATGCACATCATAAGACCACATCAACAAATAAGCATATGATCGTAAATTTGCATCTAAATATTACTATAAATAGGATATATGATTGCTATATCATAGGTAGTTTTATAAATAGAACATTGATTGATTACTTACCAGTGTTGTTCTAGCATTACTTCGCTCGTATTTTTCCTAACTCCAATAACCCCTACCTTCAAGATAATTATACAACTAGAAACATATGGTAAGCTCTAATAAAGAATTATGTGTACAATTAATAAAATTTCGTAAAGAAAAATACTTAGATGAAAAAACTATCTTGATATGAAACTGTAGACACCTAAAATTGTCCTGTCTAATTAAATAAATATTTTTATTTACTTAATTATTTTATCCTAAGTCTTCTATTAATTAAATAAATCTTTATTATTTAATTAATTCATTTACCCTCTTCTAGCCTTATTTCTCATTTAAATAAATACATTTATTTATTTAAATTATCCTTTTTCTAAATTAAATAAATACTATTATTTATTTAATTATCCCACTTCCTCTATTAATTAAATAAAAATTTATTTATTTAATTAATTCATTATCCTTTTCTACCCATGACACATGTCATTCATCTCTTAATTCCTACACTACCTACCCTCTCATTATTTTCTTATTTTCTCTACCTGCCCTTTAATCCTAGCCGACCATTTATCTTTTACACCTCTCAATCTTATCCCTCCATTTCTTATAGTGTCTTCTATATAAGGAAATGCTTCCTTCATTATCAGTCTCCTAATCTATTCTAATCAATCTCCTAATCACCTAATCAAGCCTGACTACGCTTTTGAACTTTCATATGCGATCAAGCCTACTTGCAACCACATTTCCATTCTTTATTGAGCTCTTGTGCACACATAAAATCTGAGAGCAAATATATCAAGCAAGATCAATGGAGATAGGAAGAATGGAGATCCAAACCCTATTGGACATGTGATGGTATAATCTTTGTGATTTTATTTGATTTGCATTGTCTTAGGTAATATTCATATGTTATGGTGGATCTTTGTTGTTGTTAGGCTAGGGTTTTGTGGTTGAATCCATTTAGTCTTTCAATATTGTTGTTTCCATTTTCACCATAAACAGAAACAATTATGTTTACAAGGAGAAGCATAGGCATAATATCTTAGAGGAATACATTCTTATCCAATGTGATTAAACAAAAAAAACTTGAAGAATTTATTAGACAATGGTCCTAAGGGCCATACCTATGTATTGGGGGCTCATCTATGATGACCTTGCCTATGTAATATGCAGAGGCTCCATAGTTTCACTGGTGATTTTTCAATCTATAGATCATAGCAAAGCCCTCTTACAAACACAAGTCGTTCATACTACAACTTAGTTCACTAGTTACCAATATTCTTGAATAATTAGCATGTTATGATGAGACTACAAGATACACTTATATTTCTAATAAGAAATGATAAGGTATAATCAATGAAGATTAGGTGTAATCCTAATCAACCACTTATAAGAGTACTTACAATTTTCTAACCATCAATGCATCAATAAAAAAAATATTTTTTTATGTAATGATATGCATAATGTAATCCAACCATATAAGATAACTAACCACAAACCTATTTTATTTGCAATATTACTAGGTGTTAAGAGAAGACAATAATTCCAATCACTAGATTCAACTAACATGAATAGCATTTACAATATATGGACAATATAAAATAAAAGTACACTATACATCCATTTACCAATGGTATCTAACATAAATATTTTAAGAAAATTATAATTATCAACTCATCATAACATAGAAAGCATCAACAATGATTGCATATTCTAAGAAAGTAGAGAGAATAACACTATTAAGTTTCTATTCTTTTCTAATCATTCAAAATTACAACATAATCATAATAGTGCTCTTTCACTTAGCAATTCTCTTTAACCATGGTTATGAACACTTCAATTAAATACTTGGATTTGAACTCTTTACCACCAATAATAATGCAAATAAACTAAGTTCAATACTCATGGTAACCTCACAACACTTAGATCGTGTCCCAAAGTTAAAATCAACAATATTTTGAGGTTAACAATTATCAATAGTACCTAATAAGATAAAAGTTGACATGCCTAGAAAAATAAACTTACTGTAGGAGATGAGCCTTCTATATTTACAGAGCTGAAAGTGCCGCATGTATGGCCACACGAGAGCAGATTCCCCTTACTAGCACCTTTTTGTTTTAGAAAGCCAAAATCCTTCTAGTTGTTGGGGCAGAAGGTCGGACCTCTGGAGCGGACCACACACATACGGTTCTTAGTAGAGATACAAAGTTTGCCACAAGGAGTTTTCATGGGGACTGATGCTTGGCTGCCCTGGAGAAGTGAGTGCCAAGGGTGGATCCAATGGGGTCAAGCATCTAAGTATCCACTCTGAATAGCGTAGCCTCGGGGGAAACCCCATGTGGGATCAACAACTATTGTCCTGGCCAACCATAAGAATTGTGCTTGTCTTCTTTTGAGCATTCAAACATTCAAGACCAAACATCAAAACATTCTGTCTTTTGTGTCTTCAAGTGTATGCAAAACATTTTTACATCAACCAACACACTTTCTTTAGAGTCATTTTGAGTCTAAACACTTGCAAACATAGAGTCCTCATCAATATTGTGTCCAATTGTCATGAAAAATGGTCACAAATTCAGATTTGGTCACAACAATAACTTCACAAATTGGAAAAAATTGCACTCAGATTTTAGAACCACCTCTGTGAAGTATACAAGAACGTTTGTGTTCAATATTAGCAAAATTTACAGTCCAGCAAACAAGAGCAATCAGTTTTGGAATTCTTGAGCTTCCTAATTTATTTCTCCAGATTTTCATCTAGCATTTAGCCTATTTCTGGGTCTCACAAAGTTCAGCATTGTCTTACACCTTACATTACATTCACATTTGTCTAAACTTGAGTCAAAAGGTCACTTTCTTGTCCTCATCTTACTTTGTCAACACACTACATACAACAACATTTTTCTATGTGGTCCCTCATCAAGGTCTATCACCTTTGGGTCTCATTTGGTCTTACTTAGAGTCAAGGTCAACTTACCTCATGAAGAGAAGCTATCATCTCTTTGGAAGCCACACCTACTCTACTACATACATACTTTGTCTTACACGTTGGACATTGCAAGTGAACCTCACATTCATTTACATTCCATCCAACTCTTGGTCTTCCATACTCTTTCCATTTTCATCTAGTCTCGCACATCTTGGTCAAGACCTAGTTCATGGTTGAAACCCATTCCCAAAAATCTAGGAGAGAATCTAAAGAGGCTCAAGAGTCCGCAAACATGAGTGCCTATGAGTATGACAATGATGTCTTTTTCAATTCTGATCATAACACATTACCTAACATAGACCCTTATAGAAACATTCAAAATGTTGAGAACATGGAAAATACAAACAATAATGATACACACAATGACAATATGGACAACTTTTATGTACATTCAACAGAAGTGGAAGACTCCATCATGGATCCCCATTTTAATAGATTGGTTGACAAAATAATGAGGAGAGATAGACAATATTTTCTACAAGTGATGGCACAAAGTGGAGCCAAGATCCCTCATGATTTTGACATGTCTCAAATAATAGAAAATCGACCTTTGAAAGAACCTCAACTCAACATGAATCAAAGGAGGCCTAATAGTGGAGGCAATAGAGGACCACATCTTGTGACTGAATCACCATCACCTTTTTTTCAAAAACATGAGGTCCCAAATACACATGGTCAAGCTTATGATACTCCTAAAAGAGCATCTCATGAACAACTCTGTCTATGCAGACCATTATGGAAGTCTTGTGTAGATAAATACACTCAATTGCATACCAATGCTAAGGACCAACCTCCAAAACAATTGGATATCCAAAGGCATGTTCAAAATTTGGACACAAGGAAACCCCACATCAAATTTGGGGGCAACACATTAGAATAAAATCATGACATGCCTGTAGAGTATGGTATACATGGACAAAACAGATATTCCATTCCTCATCATGACTCTATACCAAGTGGTCCATATATGCAGCATCATTATAGACCTCCTCCATATGAACTTGTGTATGATAAATATCATCCATATATGCAGTATGCTCTGCCTCCACCTGGTGGTTCAGGCATGGGGTATGGTCCAAGAAGTCGGTCTCCACCCAAGAACAATCTAGAACAGCAAATTAAGGACTTACAAAAGAAAATGGAGGACATAAATACACCAAAGCCAGCTTACACAATGAGAGACATACGTCCCTATCCATTTGACAAAAGCATTCCAATGCCTCCTTTTCCTACACATTTCGTGACACCTAAGTTCGATAATTACAGAGGCAAAGGAGATCCTAAGGCACATATAAGACAATTTTTCATGGCTTGCATTGAGGTAGAAACAGAAGAGACATATTTGATGAGACTATTCCCACAAAGCTTAGGTGATCAAGCTATGGAATGGTTCTCCCAACTCCCACCTGGAATTGATTCCTAGGGTGACTTAGCAAAGGCATCTATCCAACATTTCTCATGCAACATAGAGATAGACATATCAGTCACCACTTTGTGCAACACCAAGCAAAAGGATGGAGAATCTTTTTCATCATTTTTACAAAGATGGAGGAATCTAGCCAACAGATGCTCTTGTGAAATTCCACAAAAACAAATGGTAGAGATGTTCACCCAGAATGTTAACAAAGACATTAGTTATGACTTGAGAAAATATTGTTTGTCCATCTTCAAGGACGTCATTGAAAAAGGCTTAGCAACAGAGAAGGTCCTAATTGAGCAAGGAATCATTAAAATATTCAAAGAAAACAAAGAGGACTTTAAAGGAAAAGACAAGACAAGATTTTGGAATAAAAACAAGAACACAGTCAATGATGGTGTTGTTGATGCCAATACAGTACGACCTAAAATCATTTTTTTTGGATCAAGATCTACAAATAATCAAGTGAATACTCAAACAACTTCAAAATCACAAAGGAAGTACACCCCATTGAGAGAACCACTTGAGTCAGCTTTCAAGAAGCTAGTAGCAAACAAGATAATCACAATTCCAGATTTGCCTCCATATGAGCCAAACGTCAAACCAAATTGGTGGAATGACAATGACTATTAGCTCCCGGGGACAACTGAGAGGGGGGGGTGAATCAGTTGTCTAATAACTTAATCCAAAATCACTTAAAACAACTTTAATGCACAATACCGGTGAACTAGCCTTTTATGCCGGTAGACAGTTTAATCAGTTAATTGCAATACCGGTAAGGATTAATGCATGAAACATAAAGATAAAGTCATCCACAACACATAACACCAGTATTTGTACGTGGAAACCCTATAAGGGGAAAAACCACGATGGGAAACCTTACCCACAATTAGATGATACTACTACAGATAGTAAGTGTATACAAATGGGGTATGCACATGCAGAAAGGCCAAGCACCTAGAGCTCACTGCTCAATCACAAATGGGAAGTCACACTAACTTACAGTTGCATGGTTAAATCTAATATGAATGTACTACATAAATTAACATCTTTGCATGTTGGATTCAGTACCATTGTAGTTCTGCTTGTCTTCACAAAAACCTCCTTCAATCTTCAAATGATGTCTGGGTGTATAGCTCTGCTTATCTTTGCATATACCTTCACACAATTCTTTTTCGCATTCCACATTCGATCTTACAAATAAGATCTTACATTTATACCATAACCTAGGACCAATTTTAGTAGGTCGGCTCTACAAGATATAACAATAAATATTTTATAAACAAAACAATATACGATGCAATAACTGATTGAACATGTCAACTTGATGTATTTACAACAATAATTAATCATCTCCAAAGCATGCCATGTTGATCTGGAACTGATAAACCTGCCGGTGTATAACCTGGACCTATTTGCCGGTAATAGCAAATATGCAAATACAAATATTCCAGTAAACCAATCTTTAAGACAAAGTGTCAAAAAGATGTCTTCAACATAATCATGTGTTTTCCATACTATTCCAAGTGTTGGTGATCATTATATCCTTGCCTGTGTACCATATATCAGTGACTGTGCATAAGTCACTTGCTTGCGAGTGAATGTTGCTGATTCTCCAAAGTGCCAAAGTTGAAAAGTGTTAGTAGGTGTTGACATCAATGACAAAACCATACCAAAATACCAACAATGACAACTGTGAATATCACAAGAGAAAGGGACATAAAACAGGAAATTGTCATCATTTGAAGAACATCATACAAGATCTTTTTGATAGAGGTGACATTGAGATCGAAGGACACTCATCCAACCAAGAACATGAAATGCTTAAAGAACCATTCCCAAAACATGACAAGGGAAAAGCTAAAGCCACAGATGAGAAGACAACCTATACCAGAGCATCCTATAACTATGATTCAACTATCAATCACATTTCAATGGACAATCATGTTTCTACCATTATCATCAAGGATAAAACACCTGAAAATTCTACCCAAACACCCAAGGTTGTCCTAAAAGGAATTGAATCTTCTTCCGAACCTACCTCTGAATGTAATGTTACAACTCGTCATGGTAAATTCACTTTGCAAGGTGCTCCAGCTAAAACCATCACTTCCTTATCAACTAAACCTGAGTATGACCTTGTAGAATAGTTAGGGAAGACACCCACGCTTATCTCCATCCTTGAACTCTTACGCATATCCCCCGCACATAAAGCCATTCTTGAAAAAACTTTGAGAGACACTTCCATCCTCACTGATCTGAATGTGGACCAATTTCAAGCCATGGTGGGATACCTTTCTGTTCCACACTCCCTTACATTCACCGAAGCTGACAACGCATTCGTAAGCCAACCACATAATATACCTTTACACATTGAAGCCTTCCTATACAAACATCGAATAAAATGAGTCTTGATAGATGGAGGAGCTAGTCTCAATATATGTACTTTGAACACAATAATACAATTGGGATATTCTGAAAAGGTTGTGAATTCTACAAACAAAATTACCATCAAGGCATATGATGACAAAGAGCGCTCATCCAAGGGCACAATAACCTTACCTCTTAGAGTTGGGCCAGTTACACAAGATGTGGTTTGTCAAGTCCTTGATCTAGAGCTCACATACAACATATTGCTAGGACGTCCATGGATTCATGAGATGAGCGTAGTACCATCTACATATCATCGATGCATCAAGTTTCTACACAATGGAGTTGAAGTGACCATCAAAGCTGACCCAAACCCATTCATATATTGCAACAATATGCGACCTAGATCAGAAATAACAATCCCAGTCAATCAAGAGGTTGTTCCTTCATCAACATATGTTGATCTAGAATCCTTGAAAGCTTCCACATCAAAACAAGCAGAGATCAAAGAAAAGTTCAAGATTAAAGACCTAGGATGTGGTGAGTATATCTTTCATGTTGATCAACTCCCACTATCTCCTAAGGTATTTAGTCGATAAGAACATCCTACAAACAATTTGCAATGCCAAGGAATTGGGTGTGAACCACCTAGTGTTGTGGCTACTGAGTATGAATGCAAATCTCCTCTAGTTGTGCAAGCAACTTTTGATATCAATATTCCTAAGAGTGGTTCCAACAAAGAATCTATTGAATATATTGCCAGCCCTCTTGAGAAATCACATAGCTTTACCATTTCATTTGTTCATTCCATTTCCACTCCTCTCCTAGACTTGGATCAACAAGAATCATAAAAGCCCTTACTAATTGGGGATAAAAAATAAAGCTTTGAAAAGAAAAATCTAAAAGTCAAAAATAAAGAGAAGTCCTTTAGTCCAAATCAAAATCAAAAGTTATTGGACTTTGCGAAAATCAAAGTCAAAGATAAAATTCCTATGAAGCAAAAAGAATAAGAGTCATCTCCCCTAATATCAAAATAACTGGGGGCAAAAGTTCTAAAATTTCAAGTCAAAAAGCATACTTGTTGATCCTAAGTCTCCATCATGCTATCCTACTTTCACTTATTTTCACAATCATAAGCCTTCATTCCTCATCCACTTGTTCCACACATCTCTTACCTTCTGGTGATACATCATGGACCTTTAATGGATATTCCTCGTGGGACTTTGTTATCAGGGATGCCCAAACTTCTTTAAGTGACACATATATGGACAAACATAGTCCACACATTAGTAACTCTATCTCAGTTCCTTTATCAAGGAATATAGTCACTCGAGCTACACATCATTCAGTCAAGGAACAATGTAGCTACAATCATAAGGTTAAGCCTTGTACATTTGATGTAGGTGACTTAGTTCTCAAAGAGAATCCAAAAAATCAGCAAGACAGAGAGAAGAAGGGCAAGTTCGAACCAAATTGGCTTGGTCCTTACGTCATCACAACAACCTATGGATCCGGTGCATATCATCTCTCAACCAAAGAGGGCGAACCTTTGGAGGATCCTATTAACAACATGCACCTTCACAGGTTTTACACATAGCTCCTTGGAGTATCCTAATTCAAAAATACAAAAATAATAAAAATATTATCAAAAATACAAAAAAATAAAAAAATTCAAAAATACAAAAAAATCAAAAAATATAAAAAATACAAAATTATCATAAAAATAAAAAATAGTTACTTGGTGAAAACTTGGCAAACAGGCGCTTTGTGACAAAAAAATTAAAAAATCGAAAACAGTAAAGAGAATAAATTCGTCCAACGGTGAAAACCACTTCGGTGGCGCCCTAGGAAAGTAACCATGGTGAAAACCGGGTCACCGACGCCATGTGTAGAGACATTGCTCCTCCCTCCTTTAGGATTTACTCTCATCCTTTCACTTTGCACACACTCACAACCTCTTCATCCATAATAAACTTACCCATTCCCATCATGGCTTGTTATTGATCTACCCAAGATTGGTTAGCCATTCATAATAATCCCCCCTTTTCACCCCTTTCCGTCCATAATAAATCAGCTCCTATCTGTGGCTAAGGCAAATCCTATGTCTAGTGATGGGTGTGGAACTAAGAGCATCACATGTTTCGAGGAGTACAATTTCTTCCAATTTTCTCCAGTCTTTCCACACACAATCCACAATAAAGGAACACTTGCATCACAGATTTGCAATAAAGTTTCATCTTCTCCGTAATAAAGTATCATTTTCATGGATTTAGTCAGTTTCAGATGAGACGCAGCAGCAACAATGGGCTTCAACAAATCAAATCTTTCAACAGACTCAAACAATATTATGGTTCAGTGCTATCTATCCTTTTGTGAAAGTAAACATTGTGACCATAATCGAGTAGACTTATACAAGTGACAAGACACACTAAACTTGAGGAATACAGTGGATGTTGGTGTCGAGTCTTGGTTTTCTTTTGATTTTATCTTTTTGGTGACATGTCTTTTAGCTTTTCCGGGATGTCTTTGACTAGAGATTTTATCTCCAGGATGTCTTTGACTAGAAAGGTGAGGATGGGGTATCGTCACCTATTTTTCTTTGTTGTCTATGGATTGTCTCTTAGTAATGCTATGACTTGTCCAAGGATATGAGGACACTGTGAGTCTAGTGTGAACTAGGGCATTCCTTGTTTGTGACTTTCTGATCTCCATGCAAACAGGTACAATGACTTTTTGGGTCGAACATATACCTCGATTGTCATAACCTATTTGCCATAATAAAGCTCAATAATGATAACGCACAAGAACTCTTTCACTTCCATATCTTCTATTTTCCATCCCCCTTTCTTGATTGACCTCCATCGTCCTTCCTGAGTCCGTGTAGCCTGCTATCAAACGACTGAGTATAATGACACACCAAAAATATTTGCATTTCATGTAGTCTGCAACTGCATTACCACATATTCTCATTTCATACATACATATAGATATCACAATTGCATCACATCCTGCACACAACACATGTTAGCACATTTTACACTCTCATCATGTACGTAATTATTTGCATTATCATATTCATCTGCATTTCATACATTCACATTTGCATTTGCATAACATATTAAAAAACATAAAAGAACCAAAAAAAATATTGCATTTCATCATGTACATGTTTGCATCTATATCATAAGCATCACATAGGTACACATGCATATAGCTGCCACAAGGATGAATCATCTCATATATATATCTTCAAAATCATAAGTGTCATGATACAATGATGTCAAAATACATATGGCTACAAAATCACCCAAAGGTGTCTACATCATCATACAAAAATGGTACAAAAAATGATACATAGGGAGCCCTCTAAGGCTATGATGAACTCCCTCCCTCAAAGCCAACTGGCCTTGACGGAGTCTGAGCCTTGAAAGGAACTACCCCAAAATCATCTCTCCTGCCTCCTCTATTTGCTGGTGTGGAGGACCCATAACCCCACCACTAGACGTTTGTCTCCTTTCTCTCCCTCTAGTGGTCATCATAGTCCGCAATGGTCTCCGAAAGCTCCTAGCCCACAGATCTGGTGGCACCACTCCATAGTACAAGTCTCTCCAGTAGGTTGTCTCCTCCCCTAACTACAAAACATAGGTGTATCCTACCCCTGTGTCCTCTATTTCCTGCCTCCCTGCCCTTAGTGTTGTCTCAGCCTCTGTATAGTGTTGAATAGCCTGGTCCCTCTCCTGCTCAGTGTCCCTCAGCTGTCTCCTTAGCCCAATTGTCTCCCCCTCCAGATCCTGGATCTCATCTTCATGTCCCTGGCAGATCTCCCTCAAGAATAGTAACTCATCCTCCTCCTCTCCCCCCTCACCCTGTCCCTATGGCTTCTCCTATGTCTACTCCACTCCCTGTCCCCATCCTTGTCCCTGTCTAGGAGCCTGTACCTGTCTGGGACCCTGTGCTGCTGGCAACTGTAACGGTAATCCACCTCTACCCCTCACTACATGAGCCTGCTGAGTCTGCCTCTCCTCTCCGCCCTCTCTCCTCGGAGCCACTCTCCTCTCTGCCACTGTGTCCCACCTCCACCGTCGGCCTCTACCACTTCCATCCCCATTATCATCTCCATCACCTCCACCGTCTCTATCTATCATCTCCCCTGGATCCATCAACCATGGGAACAGATGCTCATATGCCCATACCTGCAACAAGGTCACTCTACATCCCAATCCTACTAATTCGTGATACTCAAACTGATGCAGCTCATAGTACACATGTGCCAGCAGAGATGAACCCCATGTAAACCTGGTGTGCTCTGTCACCAATGTCTCCAATGTCCTCCCCCATCCCACTGCCAACCCTCGTGTCGTTGTATCCAGACAGAGGAACCCACTGATAACTCTTGCCAGCACCGTCGGTAGTGCCAATCTTGTAGCTGTCATAATGTCCCATGCCACATGTCCAGCCCTCATCTCTAGTCCTGGATCGTGAAACACTCGTATCAACACATCCCTGTCTCCATCTTGATCATAAGGAACCAACTCCCCATCGATTGGTATCATCAATATCCTATATACATCCTCTAAAGTGACTTTCATCTCACCCATTGGCAAATGAAACGTACATGTCTATGAGTGCCATCTCTCAACTAGCGTAGTCAGCAATCCCATGTTCGCCCGAAACTTAAGAACATATATAATGTATTGTAGTCCCATAGCCTCTACTATTTCTCTATCCTCGAGTGTTAGCTCTAGTCGTAAACTTTGAGTCAAAGGGAATCTCTCCCGTGACTCCAACATAGGTAGGTCCTCCTGAAGTCAAGCAAATCAACTGTGTCAATCTTACTAGTACTCCTTGTTCATCACAAAGTACTGCTTCCTATTCTAGTGGTATTCCCTGTTCATCACAAAGTGTTGCTTTTTATCCTAGTGGTACTCCTTGTTCATCACAAAGTGTTGCTTTTATCTTATCATTTAGGGCACCTACTTGAGTGTATCCTCTTGAGTAGCTTATCCAATTGGCAACGTATGTTCTATCACAAAATTGTCAATTTCAGCCTAATCCAGTTGACAAACGTATGTTCTATCATAGAATTGTCAATTTCTTTGGTACTCCCTGTTCATCACAAAGTGCCTCGCTCTATCCTATCCTAGGGCCTCTGCTTGAGTGTATCCTCTTGAGTAGTTTCCTAATTGCCAATGTATGCTCTATCACAAAATTGTCAATCCTAGCCCTATCTATTATCTTAGTCTTCCTTAGAGGACTTGCTTGAGTGTATCCTCTCAGTAGCTTATCCAACCGACAATGTATGTTTATCACAGAACTGTCGATTCGACCTTGAAGTCATAAATGTGCCTGAAATGCATAGACGCGCTCGCATTGAACACATACGCTACTGAAACCATAGACGCGCCTGGCACCAACATAGATGCGCCTAGCCTACCTAGACACGTTTGGCACCAACGCAGACGCGCCTTAGCATTTTTCCCCCCGCTTGACATTTTTTGCAACATACCTAAAGCATATTATTACACTACCTAACATGTATTTATGATAACAATTAATGCAACAAAGTACAAGGAGATTTTGTGGTACTTACCAGCTCTCATGCATCTGCTGGCCTCTGATTTTGGCGAACACAATCGAATATGTGAACCAATGCCATCGCTGCTGATTGTTGACTACTCTCTGCTCTCTCTGCACTCTAATCTCTTAGGTGTGTGGATGACAATGAGGATGTTTCCCCTCGTAGTCTATCTTATAGACTACCCTAGCCCTAGTCTCCCGAGTCAGTCTTCTTTATCCCGTGACTCTGTCACTCTATCCTATCTTGTCAGTCCTTTCTAGCCTTTCTTTCTTATCGAGAGATTGTCTATGGTCTTTTCAGACATTTTCATCCAATCTCTCGACGGGGCATATCATTCCCATCTTGGGGCAACTTTGTATCAGTTCATCTTATCTTCTTTGAAACAACGCGACAAGTTGCATTGTCTCAAAGAGGGGACAAATGTAGACACCTAAAATTGTCCTTTCTAATTAAATAAATATTTTTATTTATTTAATTATTTTTATCCTAAGTCTTCTATTAATTAAATAAATCTTTATTATTTAATTAATTCATTTACTCTCTTCTAGCCTTATTTCTCATTTAAATAAATACATTTATTTATTTAAATTATCCTTTTTCTAAATTAAATAAATACTATTATTTATTTAATTATCCCACTTCCTCTATTTATTAAATAAAACTTTATTTATTTAATTAATTCATTAGCCTTTTCTACCCATGACACATGTCATTCATCTCTTAATTCCTACACTACCTACCCTCTCATTATTTTCTTATTTTCTCTACCTACCCTTTAATCCTAGCTGACCATTTATCTTTTACACCTCTCAATCTTATCCCTCCATTTCTTATAGTGTCTTCTATATAAGGAGATGCTTCCTTCATTATCAATCTCCTAATCTATTCTAATCAATCTCCTAATCACCTAATCAAGCCCAACTACGCTTTCGGACTTTCATATGCGATCAAGCCTACTTGCAACAACATTTCCGTTCTTTGTTGAGTTCTTGTGCACAAATAAAATTTGAGAGCAAATATATCAAGCAAGATCAATGGAGATAGGAAGAATGGAGATCCAAACCCTATTGGACATGTGATGGTATAATTTTTGTGATTTTATTAGATTTGCATTGTCTTAGATAATCTTCATATGTTATGGTGGATCTTTGTTGTTGTTAGGCTAGCATTTTGTGGTTGAAATCATTTAGTCTTTCAATATTGTTGTTTCCATTTTCACCATAAACATAAACAATTAAGTTTACAAGAAGAAGCATAGGCATATCTTAGAGGACTGCATTCTTATCCAATGCAATTAAACAAAAAAAACTTGAAGAATTTATTAGACAATGGTTCTAAGGGCCATACCTATGTATTGGGGGCTCATCTATGATTACCTTGCCTATGTAACATGCAGAGGCTCCATAGTTTGACTGGTGATTTTTCAATCTATAGATCATAGCAAAGTCCTCTTACAAACACAAGTAGTTCATACTACAACTTAGTTCACTAGTTACCAATATTCTTGAATAATTAGCATGTTATGGTGAGACTACAAGATACACTTATATTTCTAATAAGAAATGATAAGGTATAATAAATGAAGATTAAGGTGTAATCCTAATCAACCACTTATAAGAGTACTTACAATTTTCTAACCATCAATGCATCAATAAAATAATATTTTTTAATGTGATGATATGCATAATGTAATCCAACCATATAAGATAACTAACCCCAAACCTATTTTATTTGCAATATTACTAGGTGTTAAGAGAAGACAATAATTCCAATCACTAGATTCAACTAACATGAATAGCATTTACAATATATGGACAATATAAAATAAAAGTACACTATACATCCATTTACCAATGGTATCTAACATAAATATTTTAAGAAAATTATAATTATCAACTCATCATAACATAGAAAGCATCAACAATGATTGCACATTCTAAGAAAGTAGAGAGAATAACACTATTAAGTTTCTATTCTTTTCAAATCATTCGAAATTACAACTTAATCATAATAGTGCTCTTTCACTTAGCAATTCTCTTTAACCATGGTTATGAACAGTTCAATTAAATACTTGGATTTGAACTCTTTACCACCAATAATAATGCAAATAAACTAGGTTCAATACTAATGGTAACCTCACAACACTTAGATCGTGTCCCAAAGTTAAAATCAACAATATAATAAGGTAAAAAATATTTTGAGGTTAACAATTATCAATAGTACCTAATAAGATAAAAGTTGACATGCCTAGAAAAATAAACTTACTGTAGGAGATGAGTATATACCCTTACATACCATTCCATATGGCATACTTGTGATCTTAGTTATTCAGTTTCATGAATGACAATAAATTTACTTTTAAAAGGCCAATCAATACGCACTGATATAAGAACATGGGTTGAATTGTAATGCCTCCTATGTTTGCATTTTGTCATTGCTTTAATTTGATTTGATACTGATAGTACATATGATACACTTGGATTGTGTGTATGTTTATTCTTTCGTATTGGCATCCATGTGGTGCACCCTGATTATAGTTATATTCTTTCAATCATGTAGATATCACTATCGATATTTAAAGATGGTTATATATGTAGATTCAATGATGCTTATATATCATGTTACGACATGATTATATGATGATATTCTAATTATATTGATGATGATGTGTTTACATGATTATGCATTGATTATGTTTATGATGATTAGATGATGTATCACTACTGACTATGCTATTATGCGACCTCTATTAGGGAATGCTTATATATGTTCTTCAGCTATGTTATACATGTAAACGTACTTGAGTTTTATTGAGTGATGTAGGTATAGGGCATCGACTCCACCTGGATCCATAGGTCTGAGTGTGCCCATTTCCCTGATGGTGGTTACAGGAGATAACACATAGGTCATTATTGTAACCCAACTATACCCATCATTCTTGTTTTGGATGACTTCTATGTTATATGTGTTCACACCTCTGGTTACCACCTTGGTAATGTCTAGTATACCCTATTAGATATTTTTGAAACACCTCTAATGAATCTGTATGCATATTAGGTCAATGGCAATTTACCATCATAGTGGTATGTATATTAATGATATTTTAATATTATTCTGAAAATATAATATATCTGTATGCATAATGTCTTATAAGTATTTTAAATGTGGAGAATTGCATGATTTTATCCTAGGAATTATTTGGGGATTCTATTAGTGATTTTAGTTTAAATTTAAATTATGATTATTTTATTCCTAGTTCAAAAAGTGAGTTTATATTGTTGAAATGGATCTTATTTTCACACTTAAAAGTTTGTTTTTTCATCTTGTGCTCTCAAATCCTACTACATTTGTATTTTGCATTGATCATTGTGAGGGATATACTCGGATAAATTTTGTGGGGAGGATCTCCATAGATTTTTGTTGGTGAATGCATTGGATTATTTATAAGAATCATTCTCATTCGTGGTGTGTGCAATTTGGTTAGTTTTTTAGCCAAACTTGAGGTAGGGATTTGATTTCTATCTTGTTTCTCAACATTATTGTTTCAAATTTATTTTAAATGATTTTTTATATGAATTCAAACACATTATCAGTTTAAACCTTTTCATTTTATTGATTCCCTAATTAGATTGAAACAAAATTTGAAATCATGGTTTTACAAAATGAACTATACTACCCAATTTTGTGTAGAATGGCATAATTGTCAAATTGATTGTGTTTTAATGGTGTTGGGCTTGTGGGGATCAAAAGGGTATTCTCTTTTTTTTTTTTTAACATTTTGTAAAATTTGAGTTTTTAAGAGGTCCTCTTCCTCTAATGGTGGATGACCATGGGACTTATTTTTGCCCAAATTTGTAAATTTAGATAAAAGTGGAATTTAATAGCTATGAAATAATATTCCATTGTTAAATGATAGAATTATATATGTAAATTTTGACTTGGGATTGAAATGGATCCATCCTCTCGGTGTTATGGGCCAATTGAACAATCATGCTTATGTACAAAATGTCATTATGGAATGTTGCAATTTGATGCATTTTGTTGCCTCAATATTTGGAAATGGGATGTACTTAAGATTAGATAATGAGTGGGCCTAAGGAGTGGCACCCAACATGTCCCGTGCCCAAAATGGCTTGTAGGCTTGATCACAATGTGGGGAGTTTCTAATCAAGTGATAACATAGTAAAACAATGGGGTGAAACACTAGGATGATAATTGGTTCCTCAAGCACGTGTTGAATACTTTCACGAGGCAAAGGGTGTGTTTACGCAATCTTTCCTCGCTCCTGATATCTTGCCCAGTGGTGTTACTGCAGGGAGAGCTGACAAGGGTTTATGCAAAGAAGTCTTGCTGGTAAGGCTGTGAAGACGTTTCCCCTCTTTTGATGGGCACACAAGTTCAGTAACTTTACCTTAATCAACTTTTATCGTTCATTAAATTAGTTCTCTTATGTTTTCTGCACCCTTCCGAGGCAAAGTCGCTCTGTGGGATATTATGAATCCAAGGGGCTGCCATCTTCTAGAGATGTTGAGCCGCAATTAGGGGTCTATCACCTCATGGTTGCACAATAATGCACATGTATGGTTGAAATTATAGCAATCAACTTATCCTCTATATGGCTCAATTTCTATACATGTATCCTCTATTATAGCTCAGTTTCTATAGATGTATCTCAACCATAAAATATTAATAGAAAGTATAGAAATTATATTGATTTTCATAGTTATCTCAACCATTTCATAGCAACTTCAATTTAGGATGAATCATATGTAATCTTGTTATACAGATATAGGTTTGGGATTATAAATTGAAAAGTAACTTCAGACATGCGAATTCAAATGTAGAATGCATGCATGTGTTTGATAGATCACCACTTCAAAAATCAAAGATGTACATTTACAAAACTTTTGAATTTACATTTAATAAGTTGTCCCTGGTATCTTAAGAATATTAATTTTTAAATAATTCATTACAATAATATTTCTTTAATAATTTCTTTAATAATGATATATATATAGACGTTGTATTGTCCCTTATTAATTGTTCTCATTTTCTATGTAGAACAATAAAGTTTTAATAGTTATTTAGACTCGTGCAATAATTAGGTCACAATTTAGAAATATTTTATCTTTCCACAAACCTTGTTTCAATAGACAAGGTAAAATCTAGCATGCATTCCTTGCCTTTAATCTTATCTCATGTATTTGGAAACAGGGATCCACATTAGGGCTTCCAAAACTGAACTTGTAAACACAAAACATTTTCAATCTTTACTACCAACCTAAAATGGAATTTATTCCTACAATTTTTATTTTTTTTAAAGTAAATGAAAATGAAATGATATTTCAATATTAATTCTCATTTTCAATCTTTACTACCAACCTAAAATGGAATTTATTCCTACAATTTTTTATTTTTTTAAAGTAAATGAAAATGAAATGATATTTCAATATTAATTCTTAAAAAAAAAAGATTTTTTATCATATTCATACACATGATACATTCAGTAATTAGAGTGGAACCTATATTCATTTTGTTCTTTTCCTGGAATAGTATGGACTATATATATATATATATATATATATATATTGATGAATATTTGTTGAATAAAGATGAACAAAATTAAGTTCAAATTTCTCAAAATAAAAATTATAATAGTTTTAGCTTTTCATTAATGAATATATATGATTATAATTAATACTAAAATAAAAACTCTAAAAAAAAACTTTAAATTAATTTGGAAGTAAAAAATTAATAATAAATAAATTTAGTTCTCATGATATATATTAATAAGGAAGGTTACAACAGCTGCCACTTGTAGCAGAGTTGGCTGGGGCTTGGGGTTTGCATCTCTCGAGGTCACAGGTTCGACTCTGCTTCGTAGTGGGAGAAGGCATGGGGTCAATTATATTGTGTGCCACTTCCTACTCCACTGACTCGAGGTATAGGAATGGACTTTACCGCTAACAATTTAGGGGGAGCGAGTTTTTGGTGGGGAGCAAGTTTTTCTGGAGACTTGTGACGGCCATGCAGTTGAACAAGCATTGGGAGATGAAGCGGTGGCAAATCCGCTTCCCCCTAGAGATCCCTTTGGCATGCATGTTGATCATGTCCCTCAATGGGTCTTCCGAGGCGGTAAATGGGTGGACGTTTTTGGTTTCGGCTGATCTCCCTCGCCCAGGTGTGGCTAAAGCATCCAAGCAAGAATTTCCTTCCTCTGTGTATTTCCAGGGGTTTTTTCATCGGCATGGGAATCAAGGCCGTAATTCGAGGACTAAAGGTGCTTGGCAAAAGGGCATTCAAAATGCTAAGGTTTCTGGCAATAAGGCTCGGCTTGGCTTGACAAGTGACTCTGCTAATCCGTAGCCAAATTTAAGGGTTTTAGGAGGTCAATTGTTGAATTTTGATTTGCCCTTACAGCTGCAGCCTGCTCCGCTCCCGATTCCTTTTATTGACGCCTCAAATTCTGTCATGGGGAAAAAGGCTCATGATCTCCAGGCTTTGGCAGTCATTATCCAGGTGTGGGGTGATTCTATTCCTCTGTCAAAGCTTCATTATAAGATTCATGTGCATTGGTATGGCACTTTGTACTTCCATGTTCTATCTGCAAATTCGTTTATTATTGTTTTTTATACTGGAATTGTTAAGGATAAGGCTTTGAGTGTTCCATTTTTCTGGCTTGGGAAAAATCTGATTTTTGTGGAAACTTGGAAGCCCTTTCTAGCGCCCTCTATGGTTGGCCCGAAACAGGTTCCTACCTGGTTTAAACTTCCTTTGTTACCCTCCGAATTTGTAGAATCTGATATTTTAACAAAGATTGGGGATTCATTTGGTAAATTTCTGTTATCCCATTCGGTGTTCAAGGATGGGTTGTTTGTAGTCAAAATTTGCATTTTACTTTCACCTAATGTCTCTCCTCTGAAGTTTTGTAACATCCGGTTTCCCTTTGGCATTTGGCGTCAAAATCTTGTCAAGGATTCTATGGAGTTTGGTCATTCTTCGGTGATTATGGATTCTTCTTTGTTTTTTACATGAAATCTATTAAATTTGGTTCAGGAGTCATTGATTCCTCTTTTGATGGGAATGCGGAAATGTTTGTTTGGAATAAAAAACATGTAGGTATTCCTATTGCTAATTTGGTTTCTTCTCCTTCCCCTCTGGATAAAAATTTCACATCTAGGGTTTCGGCAGAGGTTCCTCACTGCTATGTTCCTTCCCCGAGGATTGGCTTGGATAATGTCTCTTCTTTGAATAATACCAATGGAATTTTAAATACGGGAATGCCTTCTTTGCATTCTGCTAACTTGGAAAATAACTTAGGGGTTGAGAAACAAATCCCTGGTTTGGTTTTGAAAAATTCTAAGCATCCTTTGGATGTTGATATTGTTCTGGATGAGCATCTTATTGCCTAGGTGAAAGTTATTGCTAATACCAATAATGTGACTCTTAATTCTGCTTTAGCCAATAGAGTAATTTCTTCAATTTCGGTCGATTTAGGTAGTCTGGAGAATGATTTGGCTGCTTTTCCCACAAATAATTCTTTCGATTTACTCAATACGGATAAGGCTCTAATGGCATCCATTCTTGGGCCATCTTTAGCTCCCATTGATTCAGGCAGGGAGAGGGTTAGGGTGTCGTGGGCTCTTGGGGTAGGTCCCATTGAAGCTAAGGTACCTGTGGATTCTCCTTTGGGTTTTAACGGGTTTCCTTTGGTCCAAACCACCCTTTCCCCTACTTCACCTTTGTCAACCCTAGGTAAAAGAGGCCGGAAGCCTAAACATGTCAAGACTAAATTAGAAATTGATGCAGGCATTCAATCAACTCTTCTTTCTTCTTTGGAGTTTTCCAAAAAGAAACGATCAAAAAAACCATTTAGCTTGCCCCTTACAAGAGCCTTGGCTTCTAAGCAAAGTCTTCATAAGGCTTTTTTGGTAGACAAGGTTTCTCCAATTTCTTTGGATGTTTCGAGGGGAGCTGATGCTTCCCCTCAGGGCCAATGAGGATTATATATTGGAATGTTAGGAGCTTAAACACCCCTAACAAACGACGCTTGATTAAGTCTTAGTTGGACTTAATGAAGTGTGATATGGTGATGGTACAAGAAACTAAGTTAAATTTATCATCTATTGATAGGTTATTCTCTTCTTGGAAAACTTGGAAATTTAGTGCATCTCCCTCCTCAGGTGCTTCAGGTGGTCTTGTGGTCCTTTGGAAAGATGCTTGTGTGGATTTCTCATTGATTTCTTCCTCATCCAACTGGATGCTTGGATTTGTTAAGAGAAGGTTATCAAATTCAAAATTCTGGCTTTTTAATGTTTATGGCCTGATTAGGGTTCTAGAAAAAACAAACCTTTGGGAACTTTTGGTTTCCCTTGCTTCTCCTCTACGTAATGCTTTTCTGATTTTTGGGGGGGATTTTAATGCAATTGCTAGTTTAGATGAGAAGTCTGGGGGAATCATCCCTAATAAGCATTCTATATCAAACTTTTGCCACTTTATTCATTCTTTGAATTTGGTTGATTGTAAACCTCTTAATGGGCCATTAACATGGACCAACATGTGGAGATATTTTTGTCAAATCTCTGAAAGACTGGATTGCTTTTTGGCTTTTGAAAATTGGTTTAATTTGGGCCAAGATTTTGTTTCCTCAGTTCTCCCATTCACTGGTTCTAATCATTTCCCTATTCTGTTTACTATTTTTAAGGATAGGGCACCTAGGAAATTACCTTTTAAGGTTGAACCAATGTGGTTTAGGGATCGATCTTTCTTACCTTCATTAAAGCAATGGTGGCTTTCTACCCCTTTTTTTCCTAGGTCTAGGATATTTCAGATTGCTAAGAAATTGGTATTTTTAAAGCATAAGATTAGGGATTGGAATGTGACACACTTTAAGAATATTTTTGGAGAAAAGACTAGGATTCAGGAAGAAATTGAGCAACTTAATAAGAGTATTATTGCTTTAGGTATGTCCTCTCTCTCATATGATAAGCTAAAGTTTTTGAACCTTCAATTGAGTGAGACTTTGGCTAGGGAAGAATCTTATTGGAGGCAGAAGTCTAGGGACCTTTGCCTTTCCAAAGGGGATAGAAATACTAAGTTCTTCCATTCTTCTTCTAAGCTTAAGAGGCTTCGCAATCAAATTTCCTATATTATTGATTCTAATGGTAATAGTCTTGTTGATGAGGATGATATTGCTTCTAAAGCCGTTAGGTTCTTTAAATCGCTGCTTACGGCTGAACCGGTTGTTGTAGATAATGCTTTCGTAAATTCGATTCCCCCATTAGTGTCTCAAGAAGATAATAAGATGCTTATGGCTCCTTTTTCGTTGGCTGAGCTGAAAGAGATAGTCTTTTCCATGCATCCAGAAAAGGCCCCAGGTCCGGATGGGTTTACGGCTCTATTTTTTCAGAAGTGTTGGGACTTTATAGGAAATGATGTTTTGTTAGCCTTGGAAGAGTCTAGAAGAAATAGGTCAATATTGAGAGATCTTAATACTTCTCTTATTGCTATTATTTCGAAGGTGGACAATCCTAGCTCTTTTTCTGATTTTCGTCTAATTGCCTTGTGTACAACTTTATATAAAAAATTTACTAAGGCAATTTCGATTAGGCTTTCTAGGCTCCTTCCTTGGATAGTTTCCTTGGAGCAGGGTGGCTTTGTGCCTGGTCGGGAGACATCTAAAGGTGCGATTGTAGCTCATGAAATTCTACACTCCATATCACAACAAAAGGTTTCGGCCATGATTCTTAAACTAGACATGCTTAAGGCTTATGATCGTGTCAATTGACTGTAGCGTCCTAAAATTGCGACACTTGCAATTTCGACTGCATTTCGGTCTTCACGATGGCGACGCAACACGCAACCTGAATGGAGACCCCAAAACTTGCTCACGACACTGAAAACTGCATTTTTCAAGCACCATTGGCCTGAACCTCCTTGCACCCCGCTGTCCCGGAGGTGGGACCAGAGCGCCCAGCGCCCTGGTCCCTGGGTCCTATTTTGGGCCCGGTTTCCTAAGTGATATCGGGTCTTTTTTATTGCAATTTGGAAATATACTTCCCTGGTCGGCCTAAGGTCGGGAAAATCAGTCTATCAGCCCTAATTGACAAGTATATAAACTACATTTTTCTCTCTCATTTGGGATAGAAGAGATATATGACGGAAAAAGCGTGGAAACTATACTCAAGCATTCAAGCATTCAAGCAATTGATCATTCCAAGTCTCCATTCAAGGCTAAGTGTTGCATTCAAGTCAAGGATTCAACCATCGAAGAGGAGATCACTTATTACATGCTACATACTACAACATACAACATCTAAACCTTTGCACATAAGGATACAAACATCCTTAGAACAAGGTATTAGTACTTGTTTTACATTACAGTCATTTACATTTACAGCACTTGCTCATTTCTTGGTTAATTCCAAAACCGGGGTTTGACCTAAAGGCAAACCCCTAATCCCTAACCCCCCAATCGTCTTCGCTTTTCTATGTGTAGGTTGCAGGTATGCAGCTGAGATTGAAGATCTGGAATCCTTGTGTAGAGACGAACAGATCCCCCTTCATTTCGCAGATTTTTCGGAGGACCGTGGCACCGGGCGCCATCGTCCTGACAATTTTTTCTCAAATTTGCAGGACAGCGCCGTATCGACATTCTACTGCTAATTCCAAGTCCGCAGCTTCATCCTATAACCTAAACTCAGTTTATAAGCGAATCTTTATGACTTTCTATGCATCCTTAGCTTAATTTCCTTAATCAACATTCTTTACAAAAGAGGGTAGCTTTGCTTTCCAAACCCTTGAAATTCATTTAGCATCCAATCTTACATTGTGTGGGATTGAATCTTATGAGTTTCAACTCCTCTTTTGAATGTAAAGTCTTCCCCCTAAGTGAAAACCCATCGAATCCTAGCGAACCTCCCTTCTCTCTCCTCGGAGTTAGAAGAGGGGAGACCAACTAGGGTTCGACCGCGATTTTCCGCTTTACATTTTGGTGAACCCGACGTGAACATCCTTTCTGATTATTCATGATTAGATCTGAAAATTGATTCCTTGATTACATTTCCATGTTTGATCTTTTGCAAAATTTTAGAGGTGATTGCATAAAAACCCTAAATTTTCTTTTTGAACATTGAACTTGCGAAATGCTTAATTGTTAATGCTTGCTTCAGATCTACTTTTCTATTACAAATTTTCAATTCATATTTATGCTTCAATTTTGAAAATTAAGTGGTTAAATGTCAAAACCCTAATTTTTGAAACCCTCTTAATTCAACCTTTGTTTGACAATTTGACCGATCAAAACATCTCCAAATCAGCTGTAACTTTGGATTCTGTAATAAAATCACAATATCTTTCATCCCTGAAAATTTGGAAAAAAGTTGCGAGGACCGTGTTGCACTCCGAGCGCCATCGTCCCCGACATTTTTTCCAAAATTTCGGGAGCGAGATCTTGCTGTATTTTCCTGCTAAAATCCAGAATTTTGGCTGATTTTGTCAATTATAACACTTTCAAAATTACAGTCAAAGTTGGTCTTGTGATTGCTTGATTTAAGGCTCCTAATCATTCAAAAATTGTTGAAATTGAAATTTTGTGTCAAAATTGTGTTCTTACTGTCCTAAATCTGAAAATTGTGTTTGCATTCATTCAAAATTTCAGTGCTTTATTCAAATTCTTGCAATTTGTGACTTTTGAAATTAAGTGCTTAATTACAACAACTTTGATTTCCGCTTTCAAAATTGAATTTTGCGTGAAATTGAATCAATTTTTAAATTTCAAAACTTGCACTGCTTTTGACATTCCCTCTAAAATCATAAAATTCAAAATTTCAGTTTCCCTCTCTTTTTCAAAATTCAAATTTTGCATCTTTCGACAATCTTGATAGGGTTCAATTTTGAGATTGCAACTTTAATTTAGCCTATCTACAGATCGTAAAATCACTCAATTTTTTCAGATTAGCTCTAAAATCATCATACCTTTCATCCCTCCAAATTTTGAAAAAAGTTGCAAGGACCGTGTTGCACTCCGAGCGCCACGGTCCCGAACATTTTTCCCGAAATTTCGGGAGACTGTTGTGATTGCATTTAACAGCTTAAATCTGGAAGATTGGCTGGTTTTACTGAAAATTGCTACCTCTAAAATCAAAATCTTTTCTCTCTCTCTAGTGCATGAGTTTTACAACAACAAGCCCTACTTACACTATTCCTGTTAGAAGAAGCCGTAGAATTAAGTCTTTCCGAGGTTTAACTACTGAGGAGATGGAACCTAATTTGAGTAGCCTTTTTAACGAGGACATGGGTAATTCCTCTAATCCTCCTAATGATGAAGAAGCTCCCCATGAAGTTTCTGTTGAACAACTTTCCAAATTGGATAACCAATTTGACGATTTTCACCAATGGATGTCTCATGAGTATCCCGATAGTCAAGCTCTTCCTTTAATTGAGGGTCTAAAACGCATGCTTCAAAGTGATAAGAATGGAATTGATGTTTTACGTGGTATCGCACATATTGTGGATTCGAATGTGATGCCTATGAAGAGTTGTGCCGAAACCTTAGGTTATACACAGCCTCCTACACAAGTCAATCATTCTATTCCTTTGACCACTTCTAGTATACCTACCTTTACATCAAACATCATGGCTACCTCTATACAAGACATTCCTCCTGTGATCACTAGTCATGGGGGCAATCCTCCTTCTTCAATTAACCCTATTTCTTCATTCAATCCGACTTCTTCATTCATTCCTTCAATAAGTGTTCCTATTACATCTTCACAAATGAACATGACGCAAGGGGGCAATTCGTTTAACCATTCCATTCCTCCTTGTAGTGTCCCTCCTATCCAATCATCCCCTATGGTTGACTATCATAGGGTCCCACCACCTTACTCTTTACCTTCTTTCAATAACATCACACCTCCATCTCAATCTAACACACCTAATATGAACTCTTCGACTGAAGCTACCATTAATAATCTTGCACAAACTGTCTCTTCTTTACAGCAACAAATTGCCTCTATGAATCAATCTAAGTTTAGTGTGCCCACATTTGATGTTGCGAGCCCACTTTCTCTTGACATTGTTCAAGCTATTCCTCCTAAACATGTTGAAATCCCGCATTTGGAGCTTTATAATGGTAAAGGAGATCCTCTAACACATGTTAAGACTTTTCAAACAATATGTACTGATTTTGCTTATGACCAAAGGTTGCTTGCAAAACTATTCACCAGAACATTAAGAGACAAAGCCCTACAATGGTATTGCTCGTTGCCTTCTTATTCTATTACTTCTTTCGAACAACTTGCAAATGCTTTCATTCAACAATTTCAAAACAATATAAGTCCTAAAGTTACTTTGATTGATTTAATGCATTGTAAACAAGGTGTTAAAGAAAAAGTGACTGATTTCATTGGTAGATATAAGCATTTGTATGCTCAAATTTCTTTTCCAGTGCCTGATAATGATATTCAAAGAATCTTTATTTCTAATTTGCAAAAAGATATTCGAGACAAACTTCTGTTTTCTGAGTTTACTTCTTTCCAACAGTTGTGTGCCACTCTTCACAATTATCAACTGACTGTGAGTCAAATGGAACAATCACATCCTATGGCTCCGAGTGATAAGGGTGATAGCAGTCAACAACCATTTGGGAAGTTTAAACCGAACAGAGATTCCATCAAATTCAATGAAAACATCATCAACAACAATGTGAATGCAGCATCAGGTGTGCCTCCTATTTCTAAATTTTTCAGGAAAGAAAGAAAGTATACTCCTTTGAATGAATCATTGCATGATATTATGAATAAGTTATTGGAAAAAAATGTGCTTACTCTTCCTCCTATAAGACAAATTGATCCTGCAAAGATTACTTCACCTTATTTTGATCACAAATCTTTTTGTCACTTTCATCGTCAGCCTGGGCATGATACTGAAAAATGTTTTTCTTTGAAGGGTAAAATTCAAGATTTGATTGATAATAATACTATTTCTGTTTCTGGAGTGAATGATAAAGGCAACACATCTGTAGCTCCTCCTAACCAAAATCTTCAGATTTTTACTGATCCATTACCTTCTCATACCTCTCATACCTCTAATGCGATTGAGGCTAATGATTCCTCTTTCTCATCTGATGGTCTTGTGTCTATGACTCCGAATGTGATTAACTTTGTAGAGCAGCAAGAAATCCCTAAAGAACCTTCCATCACATTTGATTCCAGTGAAACCATTAGAGCACCTGATGGTCCTTTATACGTAGTTGCAAAAGTCAAAAATACACCTTGCCGTGGAGTGCTTATTGATCCTTCATGCATGGTTAATGTGATTACTGAAGAATTTCTTTTTACTTTGCAATTGAATCAAGTGATCTATGACAAAACAGATGTGATTGTGAAACTATTTGATGCATTTTCTTCTCCTGCAATTGGTTCTATTACATTGCCTATTGAGGTCCATAATAAATCTCTTGATGTGAACTTTGCTATTATTCCATCTTCTGAACAATTTCGTGTGAAGCTCGGCTATCCTTGGCTATCTTCCATGAAAGCTATTGCTTCTCCTATTCATAAGTGTTTGAAATTTCTCCATAATGGTGAAGTTGTTACTGTCAATCATAGTCTCTTTAAACCAGCCGAAAGAACCTCTAGTGTTCCTATTGATTACTTTTGGCCCAAACAATTCCAATCTCTTCCTCCGCGAAGTGATCATCTTTTTAAATCTTATCAAAAGTGGAAAACAGATATGATCCTATCTCTAAGTGAACCTAGAACACCTAAACTTGACATTCCTATCATTCTTGAGAAGGAAGTTCTTCCTTTGAAAGACAAAACTAATGTCTTTCCTCAAGAAGATTCCCAACCCGTCCCCATGGATGTGACTATGTCTATGCCTAATAAATCTTCTAAAAGTAGACCTATACCTCCTCGTCATGATGGACTTGGTCTTCTTCCTAAACCAAAAATTCTTCCTTTATATGGAGCAGTTCCTCCTCCGTCCTTTTATAGAGAGAAGAGACCTTCTTCTTCTCCTATTATCCAGCCTAAGAGACCACAACCTAAACACCCAAGTGCTAAGGATGAGAACATTCCTCCTCCTCAGTCTTCTCCACTTCCTACTAAGACTAGACGTAATCGTTCTGCACGGGAACGCCGACGAAAGCATCGTCTTAGGGCTCAAGCAGCTGCTTCTCAAACTTTACAATCTCCAAAAACACCTTCAACAAGCATTATTCCATTTTCTCCTCAGCCGGATATTGAGCCTAAATCTCCTAAACATAAGATGCATGATGGTCTTGATCCTGTGCGAGTTAAAGATCCTATTTTTATAAATCTTGATGATGATATAGATGAAAATGTTATTCATGATGAAAATGTTACTCCTCTTGCTTCTGATAGCGAATATGAACTTGTTGATGTTGATAACCATTTATCTAATGAATTTTCTAAATCACTTATCCTAGCTCCTAGACAAGAACAATGTGGCTTGGAACATGAACATAGCCCTTGTTTGGATCTTGTGATAGCTCCATCTGCTGTGTTGGATGTTCCTCCTCTAGCGTGTTCCCTGCCTTCCCGAAACATTGATCAGCAAGATCGGGGGGTAGATGACGTGCTAGACTAGTTACATTAGCATGGCAGATTCTCTCCCCCTCTCTTTTGTTACTTCTTCTATATGTTATTCTCATTCTTCTATTTGTCATCCTTAGTGCTGTCTACTTGAGGACGATGCAAAGCATTGAGATCTCTTTGGTCTCTCTCATGTTGACTCAAAAGACACATGTGTTCCCTTCTTCTAGGTGACCTTCCTTGATTGGGGAATGAAGAACAATTATGCATACATACATATGATATATATACATGACTTATCATACAGCATACTGACCCCGAGGAAAGCGAAGTCACCTCGTGCTTTGTGTTTTGTGTCTATTATCCTTGGGTTTATCTCACACTTGGGGGCTAAATCTTTGCGATAACGTGATCCTTTTCCTTTCTCATTTCTTATGTGTATCACTACGTTAAAACAATCACCCCCGTTGAGGCGTGTGCGATCGCTTTAACGTAGGGGGGCATACACCCTGTCTATCCTTTCAAAGATACTTGAAAATTTCTTGGCAAACTTAGCTTTGTCTTGAAGATTTTTGGTATTTCTTTTGCATGACTCATAGTGAGGGAACCTTACTACTGACAGTCATGGTTCTCCCTCGTGATCTTCCCTTTTACTTTGTCAATCGAAGTCGTAAGATCCTTAGTCCACTGGGGGCTTGGTGTATCTTGCCTCCTTGACGTGGTGAAAGTCTTTCAACGTTGTTTCCTTGTACTTTACCGGAAGTATGAGCATACATACTCCCGCTAAAGTGGGGGCTAAATGTAGCGTCCTAAAATTGCGACACTTGCAATTTCGACTGCATTTCGGTCTTCACGATGGCGATGCAACACGCAACCTGAATGGAGACCCCAAAACTTGCTCACGACACTGAAAACTGCATTTTTCAAGCACCATTGGCCTGAACCTCCTTGCAGCCCGCTGTCCCAGAGGTGGGACCAGAGCGCCCAGCGCCCTGGTCCCTCAGGACCAGGGCGCCCAGCGCCCTGGTCCCTGGGTCCTATTTTGGGCCCGGTTTCCTAAGTGATATTGGGTCTTTTTTATTGCAATTTGGAAATATACTTCCCTGGTCGGCCTAAGGTCGGGAAAATCAGTCTATCAGCCCTAATTGACAAGTATATAAACTACATTTTTCTCTCTCATTTTGGATAGAAGAGATATATGACGGAAAAAGCGTGGAAACTATACTCAAGCATTCAAGCAATTGATCATTCCAAGTCTCCATTCAAGGCTAAGTGTTGCATTCAAGTCAAGGATTCAACCATTGAAGAGGAGATCACTTATTACATGCTACATACTACAACATACAACATCTAAACCTTTGCACATAAGGATACAAACATCCTTAGAACAAGGTATTAGTACTTGTTTTACATTACAGTCATTTACATTTACAGCACTTGCTCATTTCTTGGTTAATTCCAAAACCGGGGTTTGACCTAAAGGCAAACCCCTAATCCCTAACCCCCCAATCGTCTTCGCTTTTCTGTGTGTAGGTTGCAGGTACGCGGCTGAGATTGAAGATCTGGAATCCTTGTGTAGAGACGAACAGATCCCCCTTCGTTTCGTGGATTTTTCGGAGGACCGTGGCGCCGGGCGCCATCGTCCTGACAACTTTTTCTCAAATTTGTAGGACAGCGCCGTATCGACATTCTACTGCTAATTCCAGGTCCGCAGCTTCATCCTATAACCTAAACTCAGTTTATACGCGAATCTTTATGACTTTCTATGCATCCTTAGCTTAATTTCCTTAATCAACATTCTTTACAAAAGAGGGTAGCTTTGCTTTCCAAACCCTTGAAATTCATTTAGCATCCAATCTTACATTGTGTGGGATTGAATCTTATGAGTTTCAACCCCTCTTTTGAATGTAAAGTCTTCCCCCTAAGTGAAAACCCATCGAATCCTAGCGAACCTCCCTTCTCTCTCCTCGGAGTTAGAAGAGGGGAGACCAACTAGGGTTCGACCGCGATTTTCCGCTTTACATTGACAATCCCTTGTTGTTGTTTTGAATTGTTTGGGGGTTTCACACTGTTGGGTTAAATGGGTGTTTTCATGCACATCTTCTACCCATTTCTCAATTTTGATTAATGGTTCCCCTTTGGGGTTTTTTGCTTCCTCCTGGGGACTTAGGCAAGGGGATCCCTTGTCCCCTTTTTTGTTTATTCTTTTGGCGGAAGCATTAAGTAGGGCCATCTCTAACACTACGGAATCTGGTTTATGGTCGGGTGTCAAAATTGATGGCCTTCTTTCTTCACAATCCCATTGTTTGTTTGCTGATGACACACTTTTGTTTGGGGTTGCCTCTTTGAGGGAAGCTAGAGTTACAAAGAAAATTATCTCTGACTATGCTGCTTTTTCTGGACAGAAGGTTAATAATCAGAAGTCTAAAGTCTTCTTTGTGAATGTCTCCCCTCTAGTTAGGGATAGACTCGTCCTCTTTTGGGGTTTCCAAGTAGGGACTTTTCCGTGCATGTATTTGGGCATTCCTTTCTTTTTGGGCTCTGAAAAGACCTCCTTTTGGGATAAAGTTGTTCATTCGATAACTTTTAAAATTTCCTCTTGGAATCATAAGTGGCTTACGATGGCTGGTAAGATCCTTTTAATCAAATCAGTTTTGAGTGCCATCCCCACATATTTGATGTCTATTTTGCAGGCTCCCCCTATAGTTATCAAGGACATTAAGGTTTCCCTTAGATCCTTCCTTTGGAATGATAACTTGGGAGGTAGAAAGAAGATTCCTTTTCTTGCTTGGGACAATATTTGTCATCCCAAAGATCTGGGGGGTGCGGGTATTTGTGATTTAGCTATTCAGAATAAGGCTTTGGGGGCGAAATGGGTGTGGAAGTTATATGTAGACCCTTTTAGCAAATTGGCTTCTATCATGCTTGCTAAGTATTTAAGGGGAGCTTCCAGAGAAAGGATTTTTACTTCTACATCTCTTCCGAAGGCTTTTGCATTCTGGAACTTTTTGGTTTCTTGTAGGAGGGTTATCTTACCACATTTATCTTGGGTTGTCCATAATGGGAAGAAGGCCCAGTTTTTGGATGAAGTTTGGAATGGGCATCCTCCTCTTTTAGCTATCCAAGATTGGTCCCCTTTGCCCGACATTTTATCAGATCTTTGGTGGCCTTTTGTTGCAGATTATTTTGACATTGTTTCCACAGGTCCATGTTTAGTGGCTAAATGGAAGAATATTCCTCCCTTGCCTATTGACAATGATCTCAGACTTGCTTTTGTGGAAGAACTTCACAAAAGACCTCTTGTCTTTCATGATAAGGAGGACTCCTTGGTCTGGATTAAGAATGCTTCAGGTACATATTCAGTAAAAGATGGCTATAATTCTTTGGTTCAAATTTCTTCATCCTCTTCCTGGCCTACTAAGCTATTTTGGCATTCAGCTTGTCTTCCTAAGGCAGGGTCTTTTGCTTGGTTGGCATTCCAGGATAAAGTCTTCACTAGGATACGATTGGACAGGCTTGGGATTATAACAGTATTTCCTTGTGTTTTTTGTAGATATTGTATGGAATCCATGGACCATCTTTTTATGCTTTGTCTATTTTCTTGTGAGTGTTGGTATTGACTTTTTTGCATGCTTGGTTGGTCTTCTGCTCTTTTTCCTAATCTATTTTTGCAATTTATGGCCTAGCCCTTGTTGTTCTCCTCTTCGTTTTATTCATCTCTTTGGGTTGTGGCCCCATCACTGGTGATCTAGAATCTCTAGCCTGACAGGAATTCTTGGATCTTCAAACATAAATCTGCTACTCTGGTTGATGTGATTGGTAAAATCCAAACCTCCATTTGTGAGGTGGTGCTTTCTTACATCCATAAAAATTTAGACCACCTCATCACTTTTTCTCATTGGGCCAATTGGGTCACTTGGAAATGGTCTTCACTTCGTCTGATGCCTTCTCATGGGGCTATATCAACTGGACTATATTCTCTTGTTAAACGTAAGATGGCCAAATGGAGCCCTCCCCCATGTCTTCATTCAAACTACAGTTTGATGGGGCTTCTAAGGGAAATCCGGGAAGGTCCAGTATTGGAGTAGTTATTTTTTATCACTCTTCTAACATCATCAAAGTCATTGGAAAATACATTGGTCAAGGTACTAATAATGTGGTTGAGTATTAGGCTTTATCCTTTGGGCTTGATCTCGCTATGTCTTTGAATATTAAAGATATTGTTATTTAAGGGGACTCAATGGTGGTTTTTCAAGCGGTTGATGCCAAAAAATGTCTCTCTTGGAATTTACAGTATTTCTTATATCACATTCTTCTGCAATTGAAGTGCTTTTCAACTTTCTCTATCTCTCATTGTTTCAGGGAGATCAATGTCATTGCGGATTTCTTAGCAAATAAGGCTATTGCTGAGGGTACTGATTTCTTAGAGGTTTCTCCTTCGAACATACCAGTTTCTTGCATGAAGCTTCTTTCTTAGCAAGATTTCTTTTCAGAAGCCTCCTTCATTTTCCATGCTGGATGTGGTTTTCTTTCATAAGTATTTGTACCGAGGGTGTTTCTCTTTGAGACAATATCTTTTTTGTTGATATTTCCAGTTAGAATTTCCTCATGGAGTAGGGAGATTGTTGTGGCTTCTCCTGCCAAGTTGATATCCTCTTTATGGTGTTGTCCTCTCTCGTCTCCTTGCTGAGTGTGGATTTTACTTCCCTATATGGCTATAGGGGGGATGTTGTCCTTCCTTGTCGCAACATCTTTGTTGTAGCTATATCCGACAGTATCTCCTCACTAAGTATGGAGGATGGAGGGACAACTTTTGATTGGCTGGTATTTTTTATACTTGAGGGGCATTTTTTTACCATTTGCTTGCCCTGTTTGGCTATTTGTTTATTCATTAAGGGTTACCTTGTTGGTGGGTGTCTCAATTTCTTTTTGATGGTATAGTGGTTTGGTATCGGGTATTGATTGGTATCAGACATTAATCAACCCTACTCATTACATGTTAAGCATTGTTTATTCGGCATAGGTATGTCTGTTCGATCCTCTGCATTATTTAGCAATCATTATATTTCGTGGTCGGGGCTTGGTGACTTTCTGGAGGGGTTTCACATCATGATGAATTGAGTTGGCCCTTTCTTTTTAATCATTTGGCATTGTGTTTGATCTTATCTTTTGGGAGTTGCAATTTTATGATTGGGGGTGTTGTGAGGCATGAGTTTGTTTCATCATCTGTTGAGCAGCTTCTTGCTCACTGCTTTTTCTTATGACGGAAAGCTAATCATGATATGGTTATCTTTTTCTTAATTATATTCTTGGTGGAGTGTAGTTATGGTATCCATTATGTCTTTGCTTTTATTTTTAGTAACACAAAATGCTCTGTTTATTGTGGAGAGTTCTTGTCAAAATCGGTGGCTGGTGGCTTTTTCTGAGGAATTGGAAAGAGCAGTTAGCATGGTGTTGCAGATGGTTTCTTATTTTGTTGTTATTTCTTTGGCTTTTGCTTTGGATTATCTTATGGATCATTCTTATCCTGCTTCCTGAGGTTCTTCATCTCCCATCTCTGCTTTTTATCTGGATTGGCATGCATTTTCTCACCATTTTTGTGTTGGCAGGATCACTTATTCTTGGTTCTTTGTTGGTTTTGAGTTTTGTTCTTTTCAGAGCCTTGGACTCATGTGTTGTGTAGATAGGAAGACTATGGGTTGATGGCACTAGTTATGGTTGGACATCATTGGCTCCATTTTGAGATGTTCTCTTCTATACTGGATTTCATAGCTTCATTTATATCTAATGTGGTTGGCTATGTATCTGGGGGGTTTATTTGGGATGCCTATGGGCCTTTGTAATGGGTAGATAGGGTTATGTTCTCTTGAACAATACTGAAGGGTTTTCTAACTAGTTCTTTCCCTTCGGTGCTCTTTGAACCAAATACCTGTAAAATACTCAATATTTAATATAATTTTAGTGGTTCCATCCACTTTTATAAAAAATAAATAAATAAGGAAGGTTACAACACTCGTAATCAAACTAAATGTCAATCTTCAAGAAATCGAGATCTAGAGTAAGTACGAAGGTATAACATTCCTAATTGTACCAAAAATGAATGCCAAAACCCATATGTAAGGGTCATTTTCTGTGGAGATTTTTTGTTTCGATCGAAATATATTATTCGACCAAAATATGCACCTACACCCACTATCACCCATATAAAAAAGCCGATACCATCTGCTATGGGTTGGCAGATCAGTAAAGGAAATAAATTGGGAATCATATACCATATATAAATCTATTTGTATTGCCCATCACCTCTGTAGATTTCTTCTTTTGAACGCAAGTAGCTCTTGCTCCCAATCAGCACTCCAAGCCCCACTATGACTATCAAATATATATAACCGACCAACACAAAATAGGGAAGTATGAGTTGAACGACACCAATTATTAAAAAACTCCAAAGGTAGTTTTTATCATCTCTCAAGATGTATTTTTCCAATTTAGAACAATAATCACCAGACCCAAAACAATGCCTGCTACAACTATATGGTCTGGTGCCATAGCCACAAAGATGCCTCCTCCAAATGCTAGCAAGAAAGATATTAATGTTGTCCATAATGCAGTGAGAGAGGTATCAAGAAGAAGGGGATCTTCTTGTTTACCATAAAGTGCATACATTAGCAAAATTGCTGATGAAATTGAGAAACATAATGCTAATGCATCACAAATCACAATAACCTGGAAGAAAACATCATATGGGCAACTTTTTTTGTGATCCTTTAGGAGATCAGTGATGAAAGATGGGAGAGTGAAAGCTGCTGCAAAAGCTGCCGCTGCAATCAACACTGCATTTACTGAAATAATTTGGACTTTCCACGTTGATTTTTCAGTGGTGAATGAGTGCGCATTTCTGTCATGTGTCTCTTTTAGAGTCCTCCGTGCACCATTTATTTCCAGCAGTCGTATAATCTACTCAAAAAGCCACATCTTTTAAATCATCAGGAATTTATTTCCACTCAAGGATTCCATAAAGATTAGAAAGACTGTAAAATTAGCTTTAATTTGTAGGTTATTTTATGTTTCAATTAAAGTAAATGCTTGGAAATTGATATTTCCTACAAATAATTTTTAAAGGAAACGAACTTTTATAATCTTGATGCAAGATGGGAACAATATTTGTATCTCTTAATTAAATTAAATTTAAATCTGAAACATTCATATGGAATCGTTGGCGGTTTAATTTAGTGTCTAGTTCATTGCATGAGACTAGTGATGTAGGTTAATGTTTAAGAAGGGCAATCTGAACCTTTATTTTTAGACTAATTACTGACTGAATATTTTTCAGTTTAGTTAATATAAAATTGAATAGATAGATGTCATCAGAAAGAGTTTTGACACTAGACCATATAGTTATCAGTGTTATGTTATATTAAGGTGGTAAATCAATTGTGTATTTCAATAAGAAATTAAAAGATGATAATTATAAATTTTGAGTTTAAAATTAGAGTTTTTTATGGTATTCTTTATTATTATAATAGACGTATTATTTATTAGCAAAGGATTTATATATTACTCATCAATAATTATGATTTATTAATAATTCAATCAAATTAGATTGGATCCTTATAAAATTGATGGAGTATTTCTAGTGGTTTTCTTTTGTTCCCAAACATAGAGTTGGTGCAGCCCAATAAGGTAGTAGATATCTTGATGAGGAATGAATTATTAAATACTATGATTAAAGATATGGCTCGGATGGAGATGATGAAATATTTTTCTATTATTATCTTTGGATTTTATAGTGGCATGAAAGAATTCTATAGAGCCTTGAATTGAAGGTAATAAATTTTTAAGGATTAATTTGTGCAAGAAGGATATTTGTTCAAAAGAATATGATTGTGCATATCATATATTTCTATGAGGGAAAGTCTATTTAGTGAATTACATAATGGACAATCGAGAGGAAATTTATTAGGACAATATTTTAGTCAATTTGAAAGAGTGGTATTTTTTTCATGGTTACATTGTGATAGCAATAAAATTATTGTTCCAAAAAAATGTAGAATTTGTCAATTTCCTAGAATACCAATTTGTACAAATCATTACCTATCTTAAAGAACCCTTGAGAGAAATTCTCCATGGAATTTATTTTTGGATAAATGTGAACATAGAGGGGTAGTAATTGATTGATTTTAAAAAATCGCATGTTTTTATTCCTTATCAAAATATGAATGAATTTTTTGAGATTGCAAACATATTATTCAAGTAAGTTGTCATGATACATGGGCTACCAGAGAGTATCACCTTAAATAGGGATAGCATGTTCTTGAGTCAATCTTAGAATACATAATGGAAGAGATTGAAAATATATCTGAATTTTGGCTATACATACCATTCTTAGATACATGGTTATATGAAAGTTGTTTTATGGAAATACTCTCGAAAGTTTGGTCTTAAGACAATGAAACATAGTATGATGCCTTGTTGGTGTAGAAAGAGTTTATAGTCAATAAATTAGTGAGCTAATCTAGTTGTAATACCCCTTTATGGATTCTATATATGGCATCTCCAAAATATATTGTATGTTATTTTAAGGTGAAAAAAAAAGAGCACATTAATATATATGTAGAGGATTTTACATAGAATGTGATGGAGGTGCATGCACAATTGAGAAAATAACTAGAGATAAGCAAGATTAAGTGTAATTAAAATGCAAACAAGCACAAAAAGAGATAAGAGCTACTCAATGGGCAAGTTATTCATAAGAATCTAAGAAAAATTTCATTAAGGAAACACATAGAAAGTTTGTTGGTGTAATATTATATTTGTAGGCTATGTTTATAGTCAATAAATTAGCATACTAATCTTATTGTAAGACCCCTTTATGGATTATATATATGGCATCTTGAAAGGTATTGTATGTATTTTTAAGGTGAAAAACAAAGAGCACAATAATATATATTTAGAGGATTTTACATAGCACATGATGGAGGTGGATGCACAAGTGAGGCAATGAATAGAGATAAGTAATAGTAAGTGTAATAAAAAGGAAAATGGAACAAAAGAAATAAGACCCAATCAATGGGTGAGTTCATCATGATGTATCTAAGGAAAGGTTCCTTAAGGGAATATAGAATAAGTTTGTTGGTGTGATGTTTTTTATCATGGAAAAATAGGTTTTGAAGGGACCCAAAACCCTTGACAAAAGGTCAACCAAAAATAGACATGAAAATCTTAATAGTTAAATAAAATGTTCCCCATAGAAAAAAACAGACATCCACAACCTAGCACCAACAAAAAACAAACAAAAAACCCAATAGAAACCAAAGAAGGAAAAGGGGAGCTAGGCCAAATTGTTGAAAGTCTCAGCAACCTCTGCCTCCAGTTGGTTCATATTCTAAGCCACTTTCTTCAAATCTTGGATATTCTGTAGGGATTTGTCTGTCTTCCTCTTGAAATTGGAATGAGTCCTCTTGCTAGGACCCAAAGACTCCTCATTAGATTTTTCCTTCTCCAAATCCAAACCCACAACTAAATTACCCTAATAGCCCTTTTCAAGATTCACCACCATTGTATTTATGTAGTCTACAATGGTCTTGATAACATTGCGGCTGAGAGACATAATGGATTGGGGAGTATCTTTAATGTTATTCAATCTCTTCTTGAACACCACAATATTATGCTCATAGTCTTTTTGGGGATTTTTTTCATGGCTTCAAAAATTTTAGGAAGGCAATCAACAACAAAAAAAAAATCTTGGACTCTGTCCAAAGCTCACTACCTTTAGTACCATGTCTATCATAGGAACCCTTACCTTTAGTTTCCATTATTTCCAACTTAGTGTTTATATCCCTCTATTTTAAATTAAGGTTCTTAATCTCATGAAATTCCCACTTCATAAGTCAAAAAAAATTCATTGCCCTATTTCTTGCAATGGACAGAATATTAGTACAGAACTCTTGATCCAAATTTTAGAGGTGAGAATCTATATTTAGTTGAGTAGGAAAACAAGGTCTATTTTCCTTGTCCGTAGAGGGATAAGAGTTATCTGAGTTCGGGGGAGACGAGGAGCCTTTATTAGCATGGTCAAAGGAGGGTTCCTCAAAAGTCAAAGTTTTACCCTTGATCTGAGGGTGAGCCTTAGACATCTTGCTACCACATTTGGTTCTAGAGACAAGGGGTTGGGTAAAAATGTTATCCGACTCCTTAAACTTATATTTGAAGGCTGAATTTATAGCCAATAAATTAGTGAATTAATCTAATTGTAAAATCCCTTTATGGATTGTGTATACAACATCCCCAACATGTGTTTTATAGTATTTTAAGGTGACAAACAAAGAGCATTTTAATGTATACATAGGATCTTACATAACACATGTCAGAGATGCATGCACAAGTGAAACAATTATTGGATAAAAGTATTATTAAATGTAATAAAAATGTAAACAAGCACAAAAGAGATAAGACCTACTCAATGGGTGGGTTCATCATTATTTATATAAGAAAAGATTCCTTACAGGAACACATGACGACTTTGTTGGTGTGATATTATATTTGTAGGTTGAGTTTATAGTCAATAAATTAATGAACTAATCTAATTGTAAGACCCTTATATCACATATATGGCATCTCCAAATGATTTTGTATGTTATTTTAAGGTGACAAACAAAGAGCACATTAATTTATCTATTGAGGATTATACATAGCACATGATGGAGGTGAATGCATAAGTGAGACAATTATTAGAGACAAGTAATTGTAAATATAATAAAAATACAAACAAAATAAAAGAGATAAAACCAACTCAATGGGTGAGATCAACATGATGTTGTTGCTTAATTATTTCAATCTCAACCCTTTGATGTTATTTCTTAATTCTTTCTTGTTAGACCCAATGCACGAGGATAAGATTATTTGGGCTAGTACCTCTTCTAGCAATTTCTCGGACACTTCTGCTATCCTTTTTCCATCCCATTCTCAAGAGATTTCCCCTCTTGGTCTAAAGCCTGGGTTCGTGGCCTTATCCCCAAGATCAATATCTTCTTTTGGATCCTTTTGCAGAACAAAATCCTCACCACCGATAATCTCTGCAAACGAGGCTTTCATCTCCCTAATAGATGTTGCCTTTGTCTAAATGAGGAAGAAAATGTTAACCATATTTCACTCCACTTTTCCTTCTCCTCTTTTATTTAGTTGCAGGTCTTGCAGTTGTGGAATCTGAATTAGGTTTTTCCTGCATCTATTCAAGAGTGCTTCATTGGTTGGAAATGTCTCTCCTAAAATAATTCTATCAAGTAGTTATGGGATTTTATTCTTCATAATGTGGTATGGAGAATTTGGAAAGAGAGGAACAATAGAATCTTTAGAGACTCCTACACCTCTCCGAAAGTGGTTTTTACTAAAATCAAGCGAGCCATTTTAGAAAATTTGAAAGTTGATGGTAAATCTCTTCTTTTCAGGAACAAGGATGTGTTGGATCTTTTCAATAATTGGAATGTTTCTACCTCTTTAGACAAGAGTGTCAAGAAGGATAAGAGGGATAATAGAAAATGGTCTTTTTCTCCGACTAGTTGGATCAAAGTTAATTTTGATGGGGAGGCCAAGGGGAACACGGGGCCGGCTGGGTGTGGGGGAGTGATAAGAAATGAAATTGGCCATTGCATTGTAGTGGTGGCACTCCCCATGGGATCTCAGACCAACCACTTAGACGAAGCCATGGAATCTTACCAAGCTCTTACCCTTGCTAGAACTTTGGTTTATAAAAAAGTTTGGCTTGAGGGAGATTCAAATAACATCATAAGATGTCTTAAGGGTCTTTCCCCCCATCATGGACTATCAAAAATATTATATCATTAACCAAGGAGATAATTAACTCCTTTGAGCGGTGTGTTATTTCACATGGTTATAAAGAGATCAATGTCATGGCTGATTAGGTTGCCAGCATGGATGTTCAAGCCGATCAAATGATCTGCTGGAGAGGTGAGTTGGATCTTCCTAATGATGCCTATGCCATTGTCACTTATGACAGATCACATGGAAAAGAGGGAGCGACAAGTGATGATAACAAAAAACATATCAATGAAAGTTGTTGTAATGAATCGTAAAGGGTGGCGCTTGAAGGACGAGATGGCATTTAATGCAGAAAAGACCTTGCACGCTTTCTGGGTGTCCATTTATTTTTTGAGGGTTTCTATTCTCTACATTTTGGCCCCAATTTTTGTTTTGTTCTTCTTTGTGAAGGGTGTGAGAAACTCTGTTGTGGTTGCAATGGGAGGAAATAAGAAGAGGATTTAACCACTTACCTGTGATGAATGGAAGAAGAATCTAGAAGCGTGGGCTATTCTAGAAGCCGCTAACATGATGGGGTATATGGAGAGAATTCTTGGCAAAAACCCCACTATTACGAGGTTATTCAGGAAGAATTGGAAGGAGGGAAGAATGACCATAGGTGGAAGGAAGGTGGAAATTGATGAAGGAATGATTGCTGAAGTCACTGGGATGCCAATGGAGGGCATAAAATGCTATAGGGATAGAAAGCTCATAGAGGTGACTATTAAGCGGTTCCCAAAGGAAGACTCCGAGAAAGCCAAATTGGTGAAATCCAACAAGACCTATTACTCACCAAAGGTGATTAAAAAGGTATGGAGATGGGTTTTGTTTGCTATGATGCAATATGTCACTCTTGATGGTAGATACTCTTGTGTTAAGGCCACCTCTGTTCAACACTCTATCACTGATTTTTCTGCCTCAGAAGAGAAGTTGGAGAACTTAGATGACAATGAAGATGAGGGTTTTGATACAAAGTTGGAAGGTGATTTTGACATGGATACCCCTGCTAAGGGAACCAAAAAGGGGAAGGATAAAGATATGGCTTTTGGGTCTGGCAGAAAGATTTCTGGCAAAGGGGTTAAGGGAAATAGGAAAAAGGTGCAGGAGGAGGACAATTGGTTTGAAAAAGATGATGAGGATGATGATGGTATGGATACTGAAAGTGAAAATACCACCCCACCGCCTAAGAAGAAAACTAAGCGCAGTCCAACTATCATTGATATCAGCTCGGAGAAGGAGGTTGGTACCTCAAAGGCCCATTCTCCTCTTTTGGCTCCTAATAGATGGATTTATGGTGTGGAGAAAGAGAGAAAGAATGTGGCTGAAGGGGAGACTCTGCCTCCTAAAGACAGAGTCACAATTGTTGATGTGGAAACCTTGGAGGACAATGTCGATTTTTTAGACTTCAATAAGGATAGAAGTGATTCTCCCATAGCTATGCTTCACACTGCGAAGAATGGGGTGATGGAGTTTTATTAGGTTATACAATGGGTCTACTTAGATATTGAAAGTTTGAATTCTAAACAAGAGGCCTCTTCAAAGAAAATGGACATTCTGGAGGCTGTCGAGATGGGTAATCTAAGTTCTTTGCCTGATAATCTGATTGAATTAACAAAAGCCATCAGCGATGCAGAGGCTATTATAGAGGCTTATGGTTCCAAATTCAAGGCTATGGAGACTAGGTTAAATGAGTTGGAAAAGAGGGTTTATATTCATGAGGAAACCCTAAAGAATATTGGAGAACAAAGCCACAAAATTCTGAAACCTTTAGTAGATAATTTAAGAGTGTTGATTAGTAAACAGAAACAAATCTAGCTGGAAAAGAATAAGATGGATATTTCTGAGGATGAGGACTTGACCCCTAAAGGTGTGGTTGTTGGACCCAGTAAAAGAACCCGAGCGAATACGAGGAAGATGACATAGTAAGCTAAGGAACTGGATGATCTCAAGAGTGTTGTTGCCTCTATGGTTCAATTAGAGAAAGAAGTTGTGGAGCTTCTTAAGAATTGCTTATTTCTGTTGTCCTATGCTCTTGGTTGTCCCTTTGGTGTTGCTATGTTGTCCTTTTGTTACTTTTGGTTCTCTTGCTGGCTTTTTGTTTTTGCCAGCCATTTATGTTTGTTGTTATGTTCTTTTTAGCTGGGCCTTTCTTATTTTATCTCTTTTCTAATTTATTGTAAAGGGTTTCGGGGCCCCTTCAAAACCTGTTTTTCACGTAATAAAAAACATGATGCATATAAGGAAGGAAAGGTTCTTTAAGGGAATACATAACAAAATTGTTGGTGTGATATTATATCGACACATTATCACAAGTTTATTAAGGAGTATTAATTGGGATTTTATTTTCATATTATTATGGTTTTCAATCTTATGACATGTATCATGAGATTTCTTTCTTACCTTGTCTATTCCTAGAAAATGTCGGTGTATATCATTTTTAGTTTGATTATATCTTAAATTAATGCACATGAAGGAATTATTCATCTTTAATATGTGATTCTTCAGGTTATATGGTTTTATAAAGCACTATAGAAGAGCTTTTGTAGGCGACCTTGACTCTAATATGATATCAATGCTTTATATTTATAAGATCTTTAATTTTTTCATATTTTTAGCCATGAGGTTGTTATCAATGCATCTTGGTATTAAATATACCTCATCATTATGCATAGAAGACATCAAAACCCCAAAATTCTTACAGTTATGTTGACTGGCAACAGGATCATCCAATCTAGAAATACTTTGGAAGGCAACTTAATGGCAATAGAAATCACGATGACAAGAGTCAGAATATATGGGAGAATAAATTTCTTATCCTATATTAGCAACTTTGAAACTTTAGATTCCTTTTTAAGGACAAAGAGGATGAGAGAACATGGAAACACAACCCCTCTAGATCTTTGTCTTTAAATTAGCCTATACAGTGGTAGAAAATACCCCTCAAGATTCCATTAACTGGAATCAAGTTTGGATCCATAATATAATTCCTAAAATTGACTGCTTGTAGTAGATTTCTTCTCACCACAATATTCTTACTATTGATAATCTTAATAGGAGGGTTTCATATTTGTAAATAGATGCTCCTTATGTTATGAGGCCCCTATGAGTATTGAGCATATATTGTTAACTCTAATCTACTATTTTATCTAACCTTTTAGTCTATTAGGTCCTTCTAGGTAGTATGAAATAATTAAGTGATAGGAAATTATTTTGGGGAACCCTGCCAGATTTGCATGATGTATCTCATGCTGGAATTTTTTTTCTTCCATGTCATAGTTTTTTGGTCATCGTTGCAGGGATTCATTGGTAGTAGGGAGAGTGCCTTATGCCACTACATACCCACAACTCAATCTTCTATGGACATCTCTACAACATCATGGATCATTTGGAAAGTGAATTATCTAGTAAAATAACTACCTCAAATATCTATTGTGATGTATCTGTATTAAAGAGAGGAATTCTACTGAGCATTACATAGAGAAAAACCCATTGATTAAGTATATGAAATCTAAATCCCATATCTATGATGATTGGGGATAGGAGTCATACACACTTGTAAAAGCCATGAATAATAAAAATATTAACATAGAGAATTCCAATATAGCCATCAACAAAGAAGAATTAGGTGAAAATAAAATTTGAGGGCTTCAAAAAAGGAAAAACCCTAAACAAAAATAGAAACTTAGAAAGGGAATTTGTAGAGCATGAAATAAATTCTTCTCACCTCATAAAGATATGTAAGCTTACTTCCAAATATTTTAAGTGTGAGATAATCTTGAAAAATGAAATAGGATATCTATATTTTGGATGACAGGATTATATTAGGAGGTGATCGTGACAACCAGAAACTATAGCTATAATGAGAATTTTCTAGGTGCCAAAATGGGAGCTTCAGAATAGGGTATGGACATCTACCAAAGCATAAAGGATAGCAAAATATCATCAGATGTTGTAGTTACCACTACCTTGGTACATGTGTATGAAAAATGTGGAAGCATGGACAAAGCATGTCAAGTATTTGACAAAATGCCTCAAAAAAATCTTATCTCAAGGAATGCCATGATGGCTGGATATGCTCAATCTGGATTTGTTGAAAAGGCATTAAATTTTTTTGAATAAAATGCAATCAAAATGTGTGAGTTCAAATTCTACAACCTTTGCTAGTATCCTCCCTCCCTTTGCCAAAATGGGAGCTTTGGAACAAGGTATGGACATCGATTAAAATTTAAAACATAAAGGATAGAGGATTTTTTTTTAGATGTTGTAGTTACCACTACCTTGTTTGACATGTATGCAAAATGTAGAAGCATAGACAAAGCACATTGCCTGTTTACAAAAATGCCTCAAAGAAATGTGGTCTCAAGGAATACCATGATTGAAGAATATGTACAACATGGATTGATGAGATGAGTTTTGAAAATTTGAAGCAAATGTCATTGGTAGTTATAAAGCCAAATTCCACAATATCTACAAGCATCCTTCATGCCTGTCACAAAATGGGATCTTTGAAACATGGCATGGATACCCATTAGAGAATAATGGCTCAGGGATCTTATTCAACTAGTATAGCTGGAGATGCTTTGGTAGACATGTATGAAAATGTGAAGGAATATTAATGACATGTAAGCTATTTTACATAGTGCCTCAAAGAGATACCATGTCATGGAATGCAATGATTGCAGGATATTCTCAAAATCGATATTTAAGGTTTGTTTCAAAATATTTTAATTAATGAAGCACTCTGAAACGCATCCTAACCTTGTAAGATTTTCCATTGTTTTATATACATTCAACCATGTGGATTAAGTGGATGAAGTTTGTGCATACTTCAATCACTTGAGTGACCGCTACTAGATTACACTAACAATAAATGATATACACATCCTTTTGTACTACCAATTATAAAATGATATTATGTACATGAATTAGATAGAATCATGCAACCACAGTCTCATAGACAATATTTCAATCAAGACATTCCAACACAACACAAAGATTTTATCTCAAGATTAAAAATTAAACACCCATAAAATCAATCATGTAAACAAATAACATGCTTTTCTACTTCCAATAGGTCACTCTAACCTAAAAGATGTTAAAAGTCATCTTATCTTCTTATCTTTGTATATATAAAAGCCATCTAATCTTTTATTTTTCTATATATTAAAGTCATCATTTTTTTCTTTCTTTGACTATTTTATCTATATTTATTAAATATGGATAATGCAAATGAGTTAGTACTATAACAAATCTACTCATACATCATTATATATTCATAGAATGTCCACAATTTCATATCCACTTTAAAGTAATTTAAATTATAATTGAACATTTTTTATGTGAGCCGCTAAGCTGGAATTCTCACTTGAAGCCTCACATCTTGATCTTTACAGATATTTTCTTAAACACTAAGGTTCAAGAGCTCATATGTCTCAAACCATAAGTTGTAGAAATATAGCCTAAACTATTTTCACATGTAATTTTTTCACTAATTGTTAACCATAGCTTACTTTTTGAGAAAATAGCATGTTCTTAGCCCCTGCTAAACCATAGCTACATGATGCTTGAAGACACCTGGTCATGGTCATTCTCTAAGCTCTCCTTTTACTAAACTATTTATATGTTGAAATGATTTTGGGTAATACATTAGTGTGATCATGAGTGAAACTATGGTCTCTTTTTATTTTCTCTTAAAATGTAAAGAAGTTTGTTCTGCAACAACATGACCATTTTCATAAGTGCCTCTAGGAGAAAATTAGTATAAGAAATTTATTTTGTTTGTTGAACCAAATAATTTTTTCCTAGATGGACAAACATGACCATTTTCATAAGTGCCTCTAGGAGAAAATTAGTATAAGAAATCTATTTTGTTTGTTGAACCAAATAATTTTTTCCTAGATGGACAAGGATTTTTCTCTTGAATTAGGTTTTCTTTCCTCCACATTTTCATATTTTAGATTTTAAGAGTCTAGTGTCCAATGTGTTGAATTATATTTTTTTTCAGACCCATTGTTGTAGCTCCTTCATGAAAATATTCTTAGCGTAACAATTCATTTAGGTCATCTAGAGTCTTTCATAGGAAATTTGAAAAATCATGCCCAAATTCATCATGGAGACTAGGCTGCCACATTTTTTGATTGTTTTCTTTGAAGCTATGTTGCATTTGCATGTAGAGAACTATTTGGAAGCATATACACTTTCACAGACAAAAATATTTCCTTTATATATCTATGTTAAAGACATTTGATATTAATAATTGTAACAATATGTATGTGTCTGTTTAGATATATGCATATGAAAATTTACTTCTCTGAACACTGCATTTTTCACTTATATTGAATTGATATCATGTACATTTTCTTTATTGATTTTTTCCTACGATAATTAGTAATTTGGCCTCACATTTTCAAAATGTAGACACAAAGTATATCTTCATTATGGCATAAACATTACACCTTGTTTAATTGTAAGTGCTAGTTTATAGATAATCAAAGCTTTTGCCCATTCTCCCATTCTGTTATTAGAGATATTTGGAGACAAATTCCTCCTTTTTTTATTAGGGATATGCAAAGAAAGAAATAACCACATTTTCAAAGAACAATCAAAGACAATTAAGGAACCATTTATGTTTATAAAACAATAAATCAAGAAAAATATTATTGTTGCTTCCTATGGCTATACTAAATCCCTATTGTGCTATATAGAGATGACTATGAAGCAAGTTTGGAGGTTAGATGAGGACCCTAGAAAAGATAAATTATCCCAATTTTCTACTAAGAAAGTTGGGCAAATGACACCCTCTTAAGATAGGCTAGGTTAAATGCAACTTTGATGGGTTCTCTAAAGGCAACTGAGGTAGATCTAGAGCAGGAGGAGTTATAAGGGACAATCATGGAAGGCTTATCAAATGTTATCGAAACCACATAAGAATGGGATCAAAAAAATAGGGTGGAAGCTATGGTTGCATGGTGGAGATTAAAAAGACTAAAGGATCTGAAATTCCAAAGAATTATACTTGAAGGGGATTCAAAATTAATAATGAATATCCTTAATGGAGAGGTAGTTATCCCATGGGAAATCATAAGCTTAATGGAGTAAAGTATTTCTATACTTAGGAGCTTTATTCAATCCAAAGTTTTTCATGTCTACAAAGAAAGAAACAAGGCATTAGATAAAGTGTCTAAGTTGGCTCTAATTTTTAATGATTGGAGTAAATTAAATTACAATCAATGTCCCACTAAATTAAAGGATATTTTATTTAATGGAAGGTGGAAATATAAATAGCTTTCAAATTCAAGTTAAGAAAGTTTTTATGAATAGGATGGCTTTCCAAAAATAACTTATTAATGATGATTTATCTCTTCATTATGCTTGGGAGTCTTTTCAGCACTAGTTGTGAGGCCACATTGTCAGCAATAGCTTGAAATTTATTTGTTAAAAAATGAAACTCATTTAATGAATTTAATATCAAGTGGATTTTCTATGATGCATGGGTGTGTACAGGTTATATTGGGAAAGATGGTGTTTTAATTAATAGTCAATTCATGTGTTACTTGGGAGCTTGGTACCGATATTATCAACTTTCATCATCTGAATCATAAGCCTATTTCTCTAGCTCCTTGCTTTTACATTTGCACAATGAAATATTATTTGCCTATGCTCAAACATTGTTGATTAATTAAGGTTTACAATGTTGTTAATGAAGCTAGGAAAGATAAAATGGGTGGCTCCATGAAACATTTGGAGCTTTCAAAATGTGATGATCTATTGCAGAATGACAAGCTCTAAAACCTATTCAAAGAGGTTGGTTTGGTTTCATTTTTTGAGGCCATGCATAGATATAATCACACCCTTTCGGTTGAATTTAAAAATTCTTGGGAAAAGGGTGAGGTTACTATTGGTAGTAGTAAGTTTGAGGTAACCCCTCGATTTATTAAAAAAGTGATGAGCCTCAAATATGAAGGTTTGAGGGTGATCAAGAAAAGCTACGATGACTACAAGGTGTTCATTAGGAAACTATTTGACAACAGAGATTAGCCAATATACCTACAAAATGGGTATGATAGGTTAGTTATTCCTCCACCCTATGCCTTAGTTAGCTACCATGTCATGAAATAATTTACCTTGGAAGGTAAATAAACCACTACTCATGCTTATTCAAATCATAATCACATTAGGCATAAAGAGAATATTAACATTCTAATTTTCTTATTCTCGTCTATGTGCATCAACATTGAAGTCAAAGGTGTTTCTCCCTCTCTACAACAAGGCCTAATATTTTCTTTGTATAGGTATATGTCTAACCTAACCTCGTAGAGAATGAGGCTCCTAACCTAATGTGAAAACCCTAACAACCATTCTACCTCGGTTAAAAGTGAGTTCATTGAGAGAAAACTCCATACCCTTAAAAAAATAATACCTTCAAAAAGAAAAAAGGTAAAGCCATGAAAAAAACCTCGAGAGGATGTTGATGAAGCATAACTCTTGAAACCCACCTAAAAAAACATAAGTTCTCTAGTCGAAAATTAGAGCATTCCAAAGCTAGGAAGTTGGATTTTAAGTCTACCAAAATTAAAAACATGACTATTGACCTTGATGACCCTTCCTTGGATATTAAAGATGAGGAAACTTAGAAACAAGGGATGGAAAACAAGATACGATCCCTATTGGTCACCAATCTATCAAACTCCTTGAGAAGGACTCCAAGGCTAAAGTGCTGCCCAATGAAGAAAAAGATATAGAAATCCCTTTTGAGGAGGAATTTCTTCCTAAAATAGACATCAATTATCAGGAGTCTAATTTTAAATAATACAACTAACAAGAAGAGGATATGGAGGGTTTCAATTAGGACATTGTTATGCTTGAAGATGAGGAAGAGGTAGAGGAAGGCCAAGAGGCGCAGGTGATTGATACTTTAGGTGTTCAAGAGGAGGCTATCCCTTGTAGAAACATCTTAGACCTTGCTAATGATTTAATGAAAGAGAAAAGAATGGTGGATAATCTTAAAGCTCAAGTGTCTGATATGTAGGTGAGAAAGAAAGATCTAGAAACCAGAGCTGAGGAATTCAGATTGGGGAAAAAGAAATTGGAACATGTTATCAAGACTATCACTACTATCACTGATGGCATAATGTGTAAGGCTATGATGGGAATAGTGTCAAGACAAAGAAAAATTAAAAAAGAAACTAAAGAAGAGTGTGGGTAAGAGTGAGAAGAATTAGGAAGATACTCAATGCTACAATCCTAAACAGGGAAACTAGAAAAATCATTTGCAAATGGTAGAAAACAACTAGGATCTTATCAAATACAAACAATTAGTTTTAATGTTTCAGTTTCCTTTTTGCTTCTTAGTTTTTGAACGTAGTGATTCCTTGATAGTTATTCTGTTAAAGTTTCATAAATTGGCTAAGATTGTTCATACTATGTTTAGGACCTCCTTATTGTGGTTAGTAGCTTAACAACTTGTTATTATTTATATTATATTTTGAATAGCTTAAGTGGGACTATTATGGTTTTTTTTTTTAAGTATGTAAGGGTGGGTTGTGGTTTACTAATTTGTGGTTCTAATTATTTGTGGCCTAGTGCTTCTGCTAGGTTGATGTGTTTAACTGTTCTTCTATTATGACATCAGGGTCCTCTCCTTGTTTAATATAATAGAATTGCTAACAAAAAATTGCATCATAATAATATCAGGTTATATTTAAGATGCAAAGGCCAACTTATTTTGCAACATGAGCCAATCCCAACGACATACTAGTAACTAAGAGTACAACAAAGTGATGCTAGATAAGGATTATGAACTGTGACTTAAACCAAAAAACGTTCTTTCAATTAGTACCTTTTAAAACCTGTTTGTGCCAGCAACAATTGTTTCATGTAATGACTACAGGTGGTGGCATTAGATATAAAATCCCTAGGAGCTTCAAAAACATGAACTTCCACTAGATAATTAGAGCAGCAAATATTTGGGAAGGTATCAGCCATGGCTGGCGAAAAGAAATTTACCACAATCATAGATTTTGAGGGTAACTTATTCACAAATGTTTCTCTATAACCATGAGCGATCTACTTTTGCTGATGACTTTTTAAAATTTCTAATAAATGGTACTTTAAAAATTCAGTTAGATGACAGTGTGCATAGACATAGTTTTAACTTGGCCCAGGGTCATTGAGCGATATTTTTCATTGAAGGTAACTAAAGGCCATAGCAGAATGAGAATTATATCTTTATAACATCATTCACGTCAAGACCCTCCCTAAAGTTGGCAGAGCCTGCAGTAGTACTTCAAGAAATTCTACCACCACTGCATAAAGCATAAATTTCCCCCAACACATTCAACGCAAGTTTTGGATGCCAACTCTTACAAAATTACAAAAAGAATCAAATTCCATTTCCCATGGCATGATTTACTGCAAAAACTCGGCTAGAGCTCACACCGTAAGCATCAAAGCAAGAACCTTACTCATGTATACCAAAGGGCTCAAAAAGAAATCATGGGAAGGTGTTGGAAATAAACAAAGGTGCTAGAAGTTGTGAAGAATGATTGAAATCGTTTTGAGGTATTTCAAATTCAATTTTATTTGGTGCTCTTCGCTTTTGTTTAAAGTTATGATCATCAATATTGTTTTCACCCTTTACGATTCGAATGTTTCATTTTGTAAGCTTTAGTTGGTGACTTTTAATAGTGCGTATGTTTTTATGGCTGAAATGAAATTTATTAATTGACTTTTAAAAACCTTTGATATTATCACCAATAACTAAATGGAGAGGATTGTATTAAAAACAAATGATGTTTTAATGATACCTTTGCGTCTATTGTAGACCGCACACTGCACAAACACTTCATTTAAAGACTCCGTGAATCTGCTTTTAAAGAATCGGTAATATCATTTGGTTGGTTCAGGGAAATTGCAGAGAAATAACAAAGCAATTTGATTGAGTAGAACAGTCTAACAAACACTTTATTTAAAGACCCCGTGAATCTGCTTTTAAACAATCGGTAATATCATTTGGTCGGCTCAATGAAATTGCAGAGAAATAACAAAGCAATTTGATTGATTAGAACGGGCTAACAAACACTTCTAAAGAATTCGTGATATCATTTGGTAGGTTCAGCGAAATTGCATTATTGCATAGAAATAACAAAGCAATTTGTTCAATTAGAACAGGCTAATAAACACTTCATTTAAAGACTCCGTGAATCTGCTTTTAAAGAATTGGTAATATCATTGGTAGGTTCAGCGAAATTGAAGAGAAATGACAAAGAAATTTGACTGATTAGAGCAGGCTTTCAAGTTAAGCACGATTTTGTAGAAGGCGTACTTGTAAAGATCTCAGCGTTTTGAATAGTTGCTATCCGTGTGATCTAATCCCCGATATACAATTCCGCTTGGGAAGTTATTTCGTCAAGTGTGCGATCGTTACAAGATTCGGCATCCACTCGTGAGTGTTATTATTACAGGACATGCGAGTTGAGGCCTGCTTTCTTGAAGTATCGGTGACCGCTGGTTATTTTTTAGGGCGAGGCATCCAAGTAGATGTCAATTCTATGAGTGGACATGTGAAGGCAGGTGGGTAAGCGAAACTTTTAGTTGAAATAAAGGAAGAAAGTGTTTTATTGAATTGTTTTTTCCAGCAAATGAAAGGAATGGATGTCAATTTTATGAGGGGTTATGTGAAGGCAAGTGGGTGGGCAATATATCTTAGTTAAAGCATTCTATGAGTAAAACACGTGATCGGAAAATTTTATTCTATTGGTAAATATTTTTTAAGATTATTTTGTTAGTGAATGAATGATGTTTATGATGTCTTCAAGATAAGCAATTTAAGATCTTCAAACTCTTGGGCAATATATCTTAGTTAAAGGATTCTATGAGTAAAACACGTGATCTGAAAATTTTATTCTATTGGTAAATATTTTTTAAGATTATTTTGTTAGTGAATGAATGATGTTTATGATGTCTTCAAGATAAGCAGCTTAAGATCTTCAAACTCTTGGGCAATATATCTTAGTTAAAGGATTCTATGAGTAAAACACGTGATCGGAAAATTTTATTCTATTGGTAAATATTTTTTAAGATTATTTTGTTAGTGAATGAATGATGTTTATGATGTCTTCAAGATAAGTAGCCTAAGATCTTCAAACTCTTTTCAATGTTAGATCTCCTTTTATAGATCTTGACTAGGAACTTCACAATTTAGTCAATCTTAGCTTTCTCAAATACTCATGTAAGCTACCAACTTTCAAGTTTTTTTCACACTAAATATAGATATCCTCATATATTGTGCATTCCATGATAAAGTGTCAATCGATCGCCATCACTCGTTTATTACTAAATATGTAAGTTCTCTCTATCCAAACTTCCTTAGGAATAGTCCATCTATTGATCTCACACCTAACATGATACAATTTGGTCCTTGACTATACAATTAGCAACCTTGTTTTCCCTTTGATAACCACCCTTAAAATATGTTTCCCACTCATATTCCCAAGTTGGGTAAAACTCTGACATAGTATACTTTTTTTTTCGCCCAATCTACTTTGTCCACATGACAACCTTGAATTTTTCCATCACATTTTGTATTTCCTCATTGGTGTTAGGACATTTGTGCAAATTGATGTCTCATTTGTTCAACCATTTTTTGTTCTACTTCATCAAAGTTTTCTTTCTCTGACCTAACACCTCCACAACTATTTTTTAGCAATGATGGTTATCCATGTTGTCAACCTTCTGTTAGTATCTTATCAACCAAGTTATTTTTTATGTCTCCAATGAGAAACTTGTTGCTTCAACAAAGAGTCTCATAAGGAAATTGTGGTTTGGACTTTGATGTTGCTTGTAAGTATGTGCTTTTGGATTCTTTCTATATCCAACTACAATTTGACATGCTACTTCCCTAAACTTCACAACAATAAAGAACAATTGGCATGACCAACAAACCGAAAAGGCTTTTCTTGGATTTCCAATCCCAAAGTTTAACTTTTTTCACATATTTTGAAGTAAGTAAGATGCCATCTACCCCCCTATTATTTTTGTTCACAATACACCCCATTTTCTTTCTGCACTGAGTAAAATAGGGATCCCCCTCTTGGCTTCTAAAATAAAACTCTTCCAAATCCCTCAATAGATTTAATGGCTCACCAAAAGGCTAATATTTATCTTTAGATCAATAAAGCATTATACGCTATGCAAGCTCATATTTTAAACCTGGTGAAACTTCATTAAAATAAGTTACACTTTACTAGACATTTTCAACCCTACTAGTTCATACATCTAGTTCCACTCACTTTACCTGCAAATATTCAATTCACTTTGATTTACCCACAATTTTAAAATATTTAGACATAAGTGAACTTTTTTTGAAAACTCTTATTCAAATCTTGCTCACATTCTTAGGCCAAACTAGATAGATAAATTATGTTCAATAACCCAATGGGTATTCACACTTTAGTCAAACTACACTTATAGTTTAAAGCTATGAGATTTCCACAATCCATGTTATATTCTTATGAAATTTTTTAGATTTGATTGTGTGTATTTTTTCCCCATCAACGTTTCGAATCACACTCCGTGATTCATCAACGGGATGAAAATAATTCCAAAGATCTTTGGAATTATTTTCATCCCATTGATGAATCACAGAGTGTGATTCGAATCTTTGGAATTATTTTCATCCCGTTGATGAATCACGAAGTGTGATTCGAAATGTTGATGGGGAAAAAATACACACAATCGAATCCAAAAAAATTCATAAGAATGCACTTATAATGTTAAACATTCATTATAATTTGACTACATTATTTATCCACAATCATAGGCATTTGGTCCCTTGCTAAACTAAACTCTTCATATGTGACATGCATGTCCTATAACCTTGAGAATACCTACAAAACATATTATTTTTATTAGCGATGATAATTTGATCCTGATCAATTAGCAATATATGTCATCATTGAATTAAATTACCTCCTTAGTGGGACCTTCCATTTGACCCATGGTTATACAGCTTGAACTAAAACATGACTCATAAAGAAGACTAAAAAAAGGAGTTTTAGGTGTTCTTCATATGGGTTGGATTTTAGTTGGCTAGATAGACGTTTCTCATTTTTGAACTATAACTAAAGATGCAAATGTTTGATTCAATTAGAATTCTCCTCAGTTGTGTGACATACAAGCTCAATTGTACTTAAGTCATGAATGGGGCATAAAATCATATGATGGGGGAGATGTTTTCCTTGGAAACAATAGTATGAATAAGTCTTTTGATAAAGGAAGGGTAAAGTTGTGTTTCAATTTTGGTAAAAGATAAGTAAAAGAAGTATTTCATTTGAATCTACCATTATTATGTAAATTTTACTTTAATTGATTATATATATTTTTTAAATAAATTCATATCTAGATAATATTTGCATTCAAATATTTTAACATTGCACTAATTGTTTTTATTTTATTTTATTTTCTCCATTGTTTTCTTATTTCACTTTAATATTTTTCGCTATTTTTGGCATTTGATAGTTATCAAACATAGTTCCTAATATTTAGTTTTTTCAATACTCTTTTTACAAATAATTTATTATCTATTTAAGTTTGATATATTATATCTTTATTTATTTTTATTATCCCTGAGATAGTTAACTCATAAATAAAATATTTTTCTTCAAAATTTCAAATTTTTTAAATTTTTTTTTTTAATTTTTTTAACATTATATCTAATATTTTACATATTATAATATATAATTTATCTTTATTTATTGCTAGTCCCCAATTATTTATTGAAAAATACATGTCCCTTTTTAAAATGGCCATCTTTATCAGTCCCTGCTTATCGATTGAAACCTTATCTGTCGAACCTTAGCATATCGAAAGTTGCATTAGGATTGTCAAGTTCTATTTTTTCCCGACATCAAGGTATCGAAGGAAGAGCTGATATTTATCAGAGGATGACAAGAAGCTCACATCAGCCTCATTTCTTCTTTCCTCTCGATGCATGATATTCTCTTGTATACGTGATATGCTCGATATGCACCACCCTTAAGAGATTATTAGAGTAATGCATGACATTATGAGTTTTGATTTCCCAGATGGTTCTTCCTCATGATGGTCAGTTGTCATTTGATTATCTAGATCTAAATTGGGCATCCACTGAATAGGGGAATAATATCCTAGGCTTTCAGTCTCTTGCATGAAAATAACAAACTGATTTTGTTGGATATTGAAAGATTGTCACTCTATTAGAAAATATTGTAGACCAAGCCAAAAATCACGAATACCATCTAGAAGAAGAAATGATTGCATGAAGACATCCTAATAATTAGTTTCTCAAACATGGTGCTTAAGGGAAAAGGACCCATGGTACAACCAGATATGTAGCACATGCAAGATGACGTCCTTTTTGAGCTGACTGACTGGTGCAGGAGCACCTAAGGGTGAGTAAATACCCTTTTCAATTTTGGCAATTTTGACATAAGGACAGGTTGTAGTCCATTAGGTTGTCCGTTTGGAGCTTGGAGTGCATTTTTGTCTTCTTTTTGAAAATTTATGTTTTCAGCGAGACTTACCCCGATGACACCGCCAACATGTGGAGTGCAACCATCGGCTATCAGAACAACTGGTTTTACCCTATCCTAATGCTCTGATGAGTATGTGTAAGACCGAAGTGGAGCCATCAGATATCGGTGGGAGTGTTTTCCACCTACCCCAATAACCCGATGAGGTTGCCAGTGGATTGGAGCAAGTGTAGTGAGTTTCAAGTGGAGCCACCAGGTATCGGTAAGATATATTTGATGCTAACCCGATGACCCGATAGGAAGGCATACGGCTTGGAGCGCACCATCACCTATCGGCAAGACATGTTTAGAGCTACCCCAATAACCCAATGGGAAAGCATACCATTTGGAGCATGCATTCGGCTATCGGCATAACATGTTAGGAGCTACATCGATAAATTGATAAGGAAGCTTTCTGTTTGAAGCGCACCATCGACCATCAAGAAGAGGTGTTTGATGCTACACCGATAACCCAATGAGGAAGTACGCACTTTCTAAACTATCATTGATCATCAGAATGATTGTTTTGATGCTATCCCGATGATTCGATGAAAATACAAAGTCAGTTACAGCAGGAAACCGATTGTGTCGCGTTCAATCTCCTCTGTTAGGGATGATTCATAAGATGTTTAGGAGGCTATTAAAGATCCAATAGGAATTTTGTAAAGAGGTTAAAACGAGGTTGGATTGGGATTGTCGAATGTGTTGATTCCACAAGAGCAAACTTCTTTTGAATAGCAATGTGAAGATCATTTTTTGATTTCTTTTCTCAGAGTTCAATTTGTGTTTGTAAACTGTAAATAATGGCTTAAATCTTTAAATGCTAGTGTGATAGAGTAGATGGTACTTTTCTATGTTTTGTGAGTTCCAATTTTGTAGTTGTGCCAAGCTCGGCTCTCTAGATAAAGTTGTCTTTATGTTCTTGTTTTTGTTGGTGACAAGTAGTTATAACATGGCTCTCCCTTGATTCTCCATCGTACTAATTTGATGGTTAGAAGGGTACTAATCAGGGAGCCGGTTAAGGAAGAGCCTAAATAGAGGAGATCTCTTTTCAGAGTAAAGTGCAAGATACTTGGTAAGGTCTGTAAGGTGATCATTGACTCAAGATCAACTGATAATATCATCTTCGAAGAAGCAGTAAGTAAACTTGGGTTGAGTAGCATGCCACATAATCATCCTTCCAAGGTCACATGGTTGAATAAAGGACGACATGTGTTAGTAAATGAAAAAGTATGGGTTGAATTTTCTATTGGGAAATATTATGACATAATTTTATGTGATTTTCTACCCATGGACACCTGTCATTTGTTGCTAGGCAAACCGTGGCAATTTGACAGAAAACCTATCCATGATGGTGAAAAGAACTCTTACGCATTCACAAAGGAAGGGGTGACATAAATGATGCAATCTTTGGTAGAGGATGGAGGAACTAAGACTAGTGGTCCTAATGTGTTGTTGGCTAGACGAAAAGAATTTTTGGGAGATCTCAAGAAAGGAGATGGAGAACATTATGCTCTCTTCGTGAAACCTAGTGAAGCAGAGAAGAATAAACAAGAATTTTTACCTACAGAGGTTCAACAATTGTTAGAACAGTTTAAGAACATTGTGAGTGATGGAACACCTAGAAGACTACCCCCTCCCAGAGTAGTAAGTCACTAGATAGAATTTATACCTAGAGCATAACTGCCTAATAAGGCTGCATATAAGATGGCTCCTGAACAAAACATAGAAGTGGCAAGACAAGTACAAGAGTTGCTTGACCAAAGTCTAATCAGAAAAAGTATAAACCCATGTGTTGTGCCAGTGGTGTTAGCAACCAAGAAAGGAGGTAAATGGAGACTATGTACTAATTCTCGGGCAATAAACAGAATCACCATAAGGTACAAATTTCCTATCCCTATAATTGAGGATTTGATGGATTTTCTTGGAGAAGGAAAGTATTTTACTAAGCTGGATTTAAAGAATGAATATCACCAGATCCGGATTAAAGAAGGGGATGAATGGAAAACAACTTTTAAGACTACAAAGGGGCTATATGAGTGGTTAGTTATGTCATTTGGGCTTACAAACACCCCTAGGACCTTCATGAGGTTAATGAATGAGGTGTTGAAGGACTACATAGGTAGATTTGTAGTGGTATACCTTGATGATATCCTCATATTCAGCAAAAAAGAGGAAGAGCATCTTGAACACTTGCAGATTGTATTAAGGAAACTACATGAGGAACAATTGGCAATCAACCTTGAAAAATGTGAATTCATGAAACAAGAACTCATTTATCTGGGTTTTGTAGTATCCCAGGGTACTTCGGAAATGGATCCTAGCAAAGTGGAAGCAATACATAGTTGGCCTACACCGAAAACTGCTACTGAGGTAAGAAGTCTCTTGCCCAATTTTATAGGAAGTTCATTTGAGGTTTTAGTGAAATTTGTGCTCCTATTCTTTCTACAATTAAGGGTGGGTTGAAAACTAAGTTTAGGTGGACTAAAGAAGCCGACCAGGGATTTGATTTGCTCAAAAAGAGGATAGCTACCCAACCCATCCTAGTTTTACCAAGTTTTGATAAGTTGTTTACCCTAGAATGTGATGCTAGTCATATAGTAGTAGGAGTTGTTTTAAACCAAGAGGGAAGACCAGTAGCATTCTATAGTGAGAAATTGAATGATGCCAAGAAGAGATACTCATCCTCTGACTTATAATTTTATGCCTTAGTGCAAGCTCTTAGGAAGTGGAGGCATTATCTTTTTCCCAAAGAATTTATACTGTTTACAAATAACCAAGCCTTGAGTTTTATCAATTCTCAAGAAAAGTTGAGCAATAGACACATCAAATGGATAGAATACCTAAAAGCATATACTTTCACTATCAAGCACAAAAAGGGACAGCTGAACAAGGTAGCACATGCCTTAAGTAGAAAACTTCTCACTGTCCAAGAAGTGAATTTGTAGAGCATAGGTGTGGAGAGTTTCAAGGAGCTTTACAGGGAAGATGAAGACTTTTCTAAGGTATAGAAGGTATGCAGTGAGTTTAATAATCATTTCAATAGCCAGTATGCAGATTACACATTACGAAGTGGTTTTTTGTTTAAGGGATGTTAGTTATGTGTGCTAAGAGGATCTATAAGGGATAATCTCATGCAGGAAAAACATAATGGAAGTCTTAGTGGACATTTTGGTCTGAATAAAACACTAGAGTTGGTGCAATGTTTTTATTATTGGCCGAAAATGCATAAAGATATCAGGAAGTATGTTGAGCAGTGTTTTGTGTGTCAGAGAGCCAAGGGTACTAGTTCAAATGTCGGACAATACCAGCCTTTACCTATTCCCAAAAGACAGTGGGAGTGCATCAACATGGATTTTATTGTGGGTTTGCCAAAAATCAAGACAGAACTCAATTGCATTTTGTCATTCTTGATCGGTTTAACAAAACGAGTCATTTTGTTCCATGCAAGACTACACATGATGCTAGTTACATTGCACATTTATTTTTCAAAGAGGTGGTAAGAATTCATGGGCTGCCTCTTAGTATAGTTTTAGACAAGGATGTGAATTTTATGGGACATTTTTGGAAAACTCTGTGGACAAGACTGGGAACTAACCTTTCTTTTGGTTCTGCTTATCATCCACAGATAGATGGTCAAACTGAGGTCATTAATAAAGTACTGGGTAATCTTCTGAGTTGTCTAACAAAAGAGTATGGACAGATGTGGGATCAAGTGCTACCACAAGCAGAATTTGCCTATAATGACAGTGTCAACAGAACTACAGGTAAGAGTCCTTTTGAGGACATGTAGAGGATTTCACTTAGTCTATGAAAGAGGTGCACGAACAAGTGCAGGAAACATTGAACGATGCTACGCAGAGGATTAAGGCTAAAAAAGATGAGGGGAGAAAGGACATTCAATTTGTAGTTGGAGACATGGTTATGGTACATTTGACCAAGGCAAGATTGTGGTAGGGAGTCCCTAGCAAGCTTTAGATGAGGAGAATAGGTCCTTGCAAAATTTTGGCTAAATATGGCTCCAATGCCTATAAGGTGGACTTACCCAAAAATCTAGCATCATCCCCTGTGTTTAATGTCAAAGAATTGATTCAGTTTAAAGGTCCCATAGTAGTGATAGATGGACCGAATCCAGAAAGGGAGACTACTCTCAGTGATATTCGAGTACCACCCATTTCTAAACAACAGGTAGAACAAATTTTAGATTCCAAGGTGAAGAAGAAAATGAGGCATGGCGTGTACATCGAACACTTAATCCAGTGGCGCACATTACCTGAAGCCGAAGCCACTTGGGTTGCAGAATCTAATTTCAAAAGACTGGGCATTGATGTCGCCTTGCCGCCCCCAAGGGGACTTGATTTTTTGTTTGGGGAGTATGGTGCAGGAGCACCTAAGGGTGAGAAAATACCCTTTTCAATTTTGGCAAATTTTGCATAAGGATTGGTTCTAGTCCATTAGGTTGTATGTTTGGAGCTTGGAGTGCATTTTTGTCTTCTTTTTGAAAATTCATGTTTTTGGCAAGACTTACCCCGATGACACCGCCAGCATGTGGAGCGCAACCATCGGCTATCAGAACAACCGGTTTTACCCTATCCCGATGCCCAAATGAGTATGCGTAAGACCGAAGTGGAGCCATCGAATATTGTCGGGAGTGTTTTCCACCTACCTCGATAACTCGATGAGGTCGTCGGCGGATTGGAGCAAGTGGAGTGAGTTTGGAGTGGAGCCATCAGGTATCAGCAAGAGATGTTTGATGCTAACCCGATGACCCCATAGGAAGGCATACGGCTTGGAGCGCACCATCGGCTATCGGCAAGACATATTTAGAGCTACCCTAATAACCCAATGGGAAAGCATACCGTTTGGAGTACGCATTCGGCTATCAACATAACATGTTAGGAGCTACACCGATAACCCGATAAGGAAGCATTCTATTGGGAAAGCACCATCGGCCATCGGCAAGAGGTGTTTGATGCTACACTGGTAACCCGATGAGGAAGTGTGCACTTTGTAAACTTTCATCGGTCATCAGAATGAATGTTTTGATGCTATGTCGATGACCCAATGGAAATACAAAGTCATTTACAACAGGAAACCGATTGTGTCGAGTTCAATCTCATCTGTTAGGGATGATTCATAAGATGTTTAGGAGGCTATAAAAGACCCAATGGGCATTTTGTAAAAAGGTTAGAAGGAGGTTAGATTGGGATTGTCGGATGTGTTGATTCCATAAGAATAAACTTATTTTGAATAGCAATGTGAAGATCATTTTCTGGTTTCTTTTCTCAGAATTTAATTTGTGTTTGTAAACTGTAAATAATGGCTTTGTATACACATAAAAACTGGCTACGAGCGATTAAATAAATATTTTATATTTATTTAATAATTATTCTTCTATTAAATAGTTAATTTGAAAATATTAATTTATTTAATTCATTTCATGTCTTTCTAATAATTAATATTTTATTAATTAACTCATTTATCCTATTCTTCTAATTAATTAAATATCTAATATTTGATTATCCTTCTAACCAAGTTAATTAAATATCTAATGTTTAATTAGCTTCTCCAATCAATTAAATATCTAATATTTAATAGTTATTCTTCTATCCTATACTCCCAAATATTAAATAATTTCCTAAATTATTTAATCTTTCTTTTCCAACTCGCCCTCCATCTCCACTTCATCTTCCCTTTGCCAACTCATCAAACATGTGGCTAAGGAAATTAATATTTCTTAAATATTAATTCATCATTTATCTTCAACCATCAAACTTAATGAATATTGTGTATGTACACATATTTCATAACTATCTCTTATATTCTCTCCAACATCCCCTACATCTTAGGAATGACTTGAGTCCACTTGTCCTCTCATGCCTAAATTTCCTCTAACCAACCCTAGATTCTCTCAGTTAGCAACGCAGTCAAGGTGAGATGAGTGACATTTGTCTTCTCCTTTCCCCTTTCTCTCAACCTTCGCCTTTGCTCACAACCATCCAAATCTGCAGATCTGATCATGACCATTGATCTGAGCCACATCATCTAATCCTCTCAAGGTCTATAAAATCAAGAGAATTTGTTGAGAGAGAGTTAGTCTTCAAATCAATCATATGCATCCGTGAGTTTTTGAAGAAAATAGAAAATAGCAAATATCATTTAGCATAATCACGTAGTATTACATATCATAGTATCAGTTAACTACAAGTTATCAGTCCATTCTTCATATGCCATCCTGGAAGCCATCAATGCATTATTTGAGAGCTCACCATCTGCAACCAGGAACAATGGAGTTAGGACACAATGAGACATAAACCATGAAGGTAAAAAATAATGTTTTATCTTAATATGTATTTCATGTAGTTTCATTGGTTGAGTTTGGATTTCCTGTAGCATTTCCATTTGTATTTTGTGAAACTAACTTATTGCAGGTAACATTCTGAGGATGAAATTCAATTCGACACAAGCTTAAATCATTAAATGCCAGTGTGATAGAGTAGATTGTACTTTTCTGTGTTTTATGAGTTCCAATTTTGTACTCATGCCAAGCTCCGCTCTGTAGATAAAGTTGTCTTTATGTTCTTTTTTTCTATTGGTGACAAGTAGTTATAACATGGCTCTCTCTTGATTCTCCATCACACTAATCTGAAGGTTAGAAGGGTACTAATCAGGGAGCCGGTTAAGGAAGAGCCTAAACAAAGGAGGTCTATTTTCAGAGTAAAGTGCAAGATACTTAGTAAGGTCTGTAAGGTGATCATTGACTCAGGATCAACTAACAATATCATCTCTGAAGAAGCAGTAAGTAAACTTGAGTTGATTAGTATGCCACATAATGATTCTTCCAAGGTCACATGGTTGAATAAAGGACAACATGTGTTAGTAAATGAACAAGTATGGGTTGAATTTTCTATTGAGAAATATTCTGACATAATTTTATGTGATTTTCTACCCATGGACACCTGTCATTTGTTGCTAGGCACACCATGGCAATTTGATAGAAAAGCTATCCATGATGGCAAAAAGAACTCTTACGCATTCACAAAGGAAGGGGTGACATACATAATACAACCTTTGGTAGAGGATGAAGGAACCAAGACTAGTGGTCCTAATGTGTTGTTGGCTAGAGAAAGAATTTGTGGGAGATCTCAAGAAAGGAGATGGAGAATATTATGCTCTCTTAGTGAAACCTAGTGAAGCAGAGAAGAATAAACAAGAAGTTTTACCTACAGAGGTTCAACAATTGTTAGAACAGTTTAAGAACATTGTGAGTGATGGAACACCTGCAAGACTACCCCCTCCCAGAACAATAAGTCGCCAGATAGACTTTATACCTAGAGCATCACTGCCTAATAAGGCTGCATATAAGATGGCCCTTGAACAAAACAAGAAGTGGCATGACAAGTACAAGAGTTGCTTGACCAAAGTCTAATCAGAAAAAGTATAAACCCATGTATTGTGCCAGTGGTGTTAGGAACCAAGAAAGGAGGTAAATGGAGACTATGTACTGACTCTCAGGCAATAAACAGAATCACCATAAGGTACAAATTTCCTATCCCTATAATTGAGGATTTAATGGATTGTCTTGGAGAAGGAAAGTATTTTACTAAGCTGGATTTAAAGAGTGGATATCACCAGATCTGGATTAAAGAAGGGGATGAATGGAAAATAACTTTTAAGACTACAAAGGGGTTATAGGAGTGGTTAGTTATGTCGTTTGGGCTTACTAACGCCCCTAGTACTTTCATGAGGTTAATGAATGAGGTGTTGAAGGACAACATAGGTAGATTTGTAGTGGTATACCTTGACAATATCCTCATATTCAGCAAAATAGAGGAAGAGCATCTTGAAAACTTGCAGATTGTATTAAGGAAACTACATGAGGAACAATTGGCAATCAACCTTGAAAAATGTGAATTCATGGAACAAGAACTCATTTATCTGGGTTTTGTAGTATCCCAGGGTACTTTGGAAATGGATCCTAGCAAAGTGGAAGCAATACATAGTTGGCCTACACCGAAAACTGCTACTGAGGTAAGAAGTCTCCATGGACTTGCCCAATTTTATAGGAAGTTCATTTGAGGTTTTAGTGAAATTTGTGCTCCTATTCTTTCTACAATTAAGGGTGGGTTGAAAACTAAGTTTAGGTGGACTAAAGAAGCCGACCAGGGATTTGAGTTGCTCAAAAAGAGGATAGCTACCCAACCCATCCTAGTTTTACCAAGTTTTGATAAGTTGTTTACCCTAGAATGTGATGCTAGTCATATAGTAGTAGGAGTTGTTTTAAACCAAGAGGGAAGACCAGTAGCATTCTATAGTGAGAAATTGAATGATGCCAAGAAGAGATACTCATCCTCTGACTTATAATTTTATGCCTTAGTGCAAGCTCTTAGGAAGTGGAGGCATTATCTTTTTCCCAAAGAATTTATAGTGTTTACAAATAACCAAGCCTTGACTTTTATCAATTCTCAAGAAAAGTTGAGCAATAGACACATCAAATGGATAGAATACCTGAAAGCATACACTTTCACTATCAAGCACAAAAAGGGAAAACTGAACAAGGTAGTAGATGCCTTAAGTAGAAAACTTCTCAGTGTCCAAGAAGTGACTTTGCAGAGCATAGGTGTGGAGAGTTTCAAGGAGCTTTATAGGGAAGATGAAGACTTTTCTGAGGTATAGAAGGTATGTTGTGAGTTTAATAATCATTTCAATAGACAGTATGCAGATTACACATTGCAAAGTGGTCTTTTGTTTAAGGGATGTCAGTTATGTGTGCCAAGAGGATCTATGAGGGAGAATCTCATACAAGAAAAACATAATGGAAGTCTTAGTTGACATTTTGGTCTGAATAAAAAACTAGAGTTGGTGCAATGTTTTTATTATTGGTAGAAAATGCATAAAGATATCAGGAAGTATGTTGAGCAATGTTTTGTGTGTCTAAGAGCCAAGGGTACTAGTTCAAATGTCGGACAATACCAGCCTTTACCTATTCCCAAAAGACCGTGGGAGTGCATCAACATGGATTTTATTGTGGGTTTGCCAAAAACTAAGACTGACCTAGATATCATTTGGTCATTGTTGACCGGATTAACAAAATGTGTCATTGTGTTCCATGCAAGACTACGCATGATGCTAGTTACATTGCAAATTTATTTTTCAAAGAGGTGGTAAGAATTCATTGGCTACCTCTCATTATAGTTTCAGACAGGGATGTGAAGTTTATGGGACACTTTTGGAAAACTATGTGGACAAGACTGGGAACTAACCTTTCTTTTGGTTTTGCTTATCATCCACAGACAGATGGTCAAACTAAGGTCATTAACCGAGTATTGGGTAATCTTTTGAGGTGTCTGACAAAAGAGTATGGACAGATGTGGTATCAAGTGCTACCACAGGCAAAATTTGCCTATAATGACAGTGTCAACACAACTACATGTAAGAGTCCTTTTGAGATTGTTTATGGACTCCATCCACACCATGTTTGTGAACTTAGAGATTTAGGAAGCCTGGAAGGAAGAAGTGGACATGCAGAGGATTTCACTCAATCTATGAAAGAGGTACATGAACAAGTGCAGAAAACATTGATCGACGCTACACAAAGGATTAAGGCTAAAGAAGATGAGGGGAGAAAGGACATTCAATTTTTAGATGGAGACATGGTTATGGTACATTTGACCAAGGAAAGATTGTGGAAGGGAGTCCCTAGCAAGCTTTAGATGAGGAGAATAGGTCCTTGCAAAATTTTGGCTAAATATGGCTCCAATGCCTATAAGGTGGACTTACCCAAAAATATGGCACTATCCCCTGTGTTTAATGTCAAAGAATTGATTCAGTTTAAAGGTCCCATAGTAGTGATAGATGGACCGAATCCAGAAAGGGAGACTACTCTCAGTGATATTCGAGTACCACCTATTTCTAAACAACAGGCAGAACAAATTTTAGATTCCAAGGTGAAGAAGAAAACGAGGCATGGCACGTACATGGAACACTTAATCAAGTGGTGCACATTACCTGAAGCCGAAGCCACTTGGGTTGCAGAATCCGATTTCAAAAGACTGGACATTGATGTCACCTTGCCGCCCCCAGGGGGGACTTGATTTTTTGTTTGGGGAGTATGGTGCAGGAGCACCTAAGAGTGAGCAAATACCCTTTTCAATTTTCAAAATTTTCGCAAAAGGATTGGTTCTAGTCCATTAGGTTGTCTGTTTGGAGCTTGGAGTGCATTTTTTATTTCTTTTTGAAAATTCATGTTTTCGGCGAGACTTACCTCGATGACACCGCCAACATGTGGAGCGCAATCATCGGCTATCAGAACAACCGATTTTACCCTATCCTGATGCCCCGATGAGTATGCGTAAGACCTAAGTGGGGCCATCGGATATAGGCAGGAGTGTTTTCCATCTACCTCAATAACCCGATGAGGTTGCCAGCGGATGGAGCGAGTGGAGTGAGTTCGGAGTGGAGCCATCGGGTATCAGCAAGAGATGTTTGATGCTAACCCGATGACCCCATAGGAAGGCATACGGCTTGGAGTGCACCATCAGCTATCGACAAGACATGTTTAGAGCTACCCCGATAACCCAATGGGAAAGCATATCGTTTGGAGCACGTGTTCGGCTATTGACATAACATGTTAGGAGCTACACCGATAACCTGATAAGGAAGCATTCTGTTGGGAGCGCACCATCAGCCATCGACAAGAGGTGTTTGATGCTACACTGATAACCTAATGAGGAAGTGCACACTTTCTAAACTATCATCAGTCATCGGAATGAATGTTTTGACGCTATCCCAATGACCCGATGGAAATAAAAAGTCAATTACAACAGGAAACCGATTATGTCGAGTTCAATCTCGTCTATTAGGGATGATTCATAAGATGTTTAGGAGGCTATAAAAGACCCAATGGGCATTTTGTAAAGAAGTTAGAAGGAGGTTAGATGGGGATTGTCGGATGTGTTGATTCCACAGGAACAAACTTATTTTGAATAGCAATTTGAAGATCATTTTCTAGTTTCTTTTCTCAGAGTTTAATTTGTGTTTGTAAACTATAAATAATGGCTTTGTATACACATAAAAATTGGCTATGAGCGATTAAATAAATATTTTATATTTATTTAATAATTATTCTTCTATTAAATAGTTAATTTGAAAAGATTAATTTATTTAATTCATTTCAAGTCTTTCTAATAATTAATATTTTATTAATTAATTCATTTATCCTATTCTTCTAATTAATTAAATATCTAATATTTGATTATCCTTCTAACCAAGTTAATTAAATATCTAATGTTTAATTATCTTCTCCAATCAATTAAATATCTAATATTTAATAGTTATTCTCCTATCCTATACTCCCAAATATTAAATAATTTCCTAAATTATTTAATCTTTCTTTTCCAACTCACCCTCCATCTCCACTTCATCTTCCCTTTGCCAACTCATCAAACATGTGGCTAAGGAAATTAATATTTCTTAAATATTAATTCATCATTTATCTTCAACCATCAAACTTAATGAATATTTTGTACGTACATGTATTTCATAAATATCTCCTATATTCTCTCCAACATCCCCTACATCTTAGGAAGGACTTGAGTCCACTTGTCCTCTCATGCCTAAATTTCCTCTAACCATCCCTAGATTCTCTCAATCAGCAACCCAGTCAAGGTGAGATGAGTGACACTTGTCTTCTCCTTCCTCCTTTCTCTCAACCTTCACCTTTTCTCACAGCCATCCAAATCTGCAGATCTGATCATGGCTGTTGATCTGAGCCACATCATCTAATCCTCTCAAGGTCTATAAAATCAAGAGCTTCAGTTGAGGGAGAGTTAGTCTTCAAATCAATCATATGCATCCGTGAGTTTTTAAAGCAAATAGAAAATATCATTTAGCATAATCATGTAGTATTACATATCATAGTATCAGTTAACTACAAGTTATCAGTCCATTCTTCATATGCCGTCTTGGAAGCCATCAGTGCATTATCTGAGAGCACACCATCTGCAACCAGGAACATGGAGTTAGGACACAATGAGGCATAAACCATGAAGGTAAAAAATAATGTTTTATTTTAATATGTATTTCATGTAGTTTCATTGGTTGAGTTTGGATTTCCTGTAGCATTTCCATTTGTATTTTGTGAAACTAACTTATTGCAGGTAACATTCTGAGGATGAAATTCAAGTCGACACAAGATTAAATCTTTAAATGCCAGTGTGATAGAGTAGATGGTACTTTTCTGTGTTTTGTGAGTTCCAATTTTTGTAGTCGTGCCAAGCTCGACTCTGTAGATAAAGTTGTCTTTATGTTCTTGTTTTTTGTTGGTGACAAGTAGTTATAACATGGCTCTATCTTGATTCTCCATCATGGGATCCACACGACCATTGGAGGTTGTCAAGAAGATCTAGCCATGTACAGTAAGTTCTATTTGTAGCAGACTAGGGAATGGTGTCATCCGTTTTAACATACTAGCCCTAGGCGAGATTGATGATAGCCCGGCTAGGTACCAGTTACCAAAAGGAATCACTTGTAGGGTAGACCAGAGTCTAGGCTATTAGCCTCAAACTAGGGGAAGATGGGATCAAAGGGAGAGAGATCCAAACATGAGGAGAAAACAACTTAGGATAAGTTGTAGTTATAATTAATGGTGGAGTAAACCCTGGAAGGTGTCTAGTTAGATTCAGTGGAATAGTGAGTTGGTCGATTTATGAAAGTGAATTCACAAAGAGAAGAGTAACAAACCACGGTAGTGAGGACCTAGAGTGGATTAGGGGAATAAAGAGGAGCATTCTCGGGTTAGGCTAGGAAAAAAGGCCTTGGAGTGAGTTAAGTTGACTCAAGCAATCTAGGGTCCTCCCTATCATTGACCTTGCCTGGGAGCTAATAGAAGATGAAAATGAATTTTGAGTAGTTCTTTGGGTGCTTATCAAAGAAGAAATGAAAGTGGAGATGATTGATAATAAAAATGTTGGTCAAAATTTGGTGACTGAGGAAGAGGAAGTATGAAGTTGATAACTGTTTATAGTGTTAGAATTAGTGCTAGGGATGAAACCTTCTAGTAGTTTTTTTTTTAATCTAGAATCATGTTTAAAACAGTCATTTTCAAGGTCGTTACTCTGAAAGGAACTGTTTCTTGAAAACAAAAAAAGAGGCTTTTAGGTATAAATAGAAAGTAGATAGAAGGAGGGTATGGGGGAAATTTTTGGAATACAGACTTGGTGTTGTTTTCAAAAGACAAATATGATGTGGTTTATGTTATGGTTGTATTGAACACTTTATCTAATAGATAAGACTTTGTGCTACTTTGGATAATTTTCATTTTTCTTATGTGAATGCTTCCTGTACAGTTTTTGTATTTCACAATATTAAATATTTGTTCCTCCTCTACTATTAATGGTGGTATAATATTTATCTTTGAATGATATTATGCAACATGAGATATGTTAGTTTTCAGGTGGGTAAATTCTTTGTCATTTGTGTGTTTCTTTCTATTCCTTGAAGTTTTAGGATAAGAATTTTTCCTTTCCAGCTTTCTGGTTAAAAGCATACCTCAAAAACCCTAAAATCATATCATAAGAGGGAGATGTACCTCTAAAATTTAGAGGAAAGTTATAGAGATAGTTGCAACTTATGCAACTGTTGATTGATAGTTTGTTCTCTTGTGTGAGCATGAAGTCATATTGTTATATTTTTTAAGGGAACAAAATTTGTTAACCAACATAATTTTGGCGACTTTGCTCGGAAAAGTAAAAGACCATTATTTTGTTCTTGTTTCAAATATTAATTAGTGGTTCCCCAAGAATAGAGGTTGGTGACTCTGTTTAATTAAAGATCTCAAAAAGATGGTTCAGCGCTAGACAAATGCAAGAAATTAGTCCAGATACAAAGGACGACCTATGCCAACAATTGAAGAAATATTGGCTGAAGATGATAAGACACTTCTCTCTTTTTGGAATTCATTCAAGCAAAGTATCTCTAAGGCTGAAAATAAAAGATTATATCCATCTAAAGATTACAAATCTGCCCTATTGTTAAAAGGTTTGTGTCATAGATATCACTTGCTCAAAGATCTTGAACAAGAGATTCATAAGTTACAAACAATAGTAGAAATATTGAGGTTTCTTAAAGAAGAATGAGAAAGTGAAGATCGGGATTCTTATAAATTTTATGTTCTTGGTAAGTTAGACTCGATGCAAGATTTGGTTGAGCCCAATGATTTGTCAACACGATGGGATAAACGCCATCAACAAGGAAGAATTTTGTATCAGATTGAAGGTGAAGAACTAAAGTCTTTCTTGGTATACATGCAAATAAATGAAATCAAACAATCATTTGCTTCTCAAGAAAAAGAAGTGCTACTAGAGGAACATGGTATTATCTTTATTTACAACTAGTGTCTTGAAGGGTTAGATAGTGACTTTCGGTGTGGATTTGTAGCTGAAGATAGTCACATCATTGAAGTTAAAAGAAATACATCCACTAGTGATCCTAGTGACATAGGAAAAGGTACGAATAACATTATATCTACTTTTTCTTTTTCTTCAGAGTTATAAGTTTTTTATTTTGACATCAATAAAGAAAATCCAAAGGGAATTAATGTTCTTAATGAGCCTGAAGTAGAAGCCTTCATCTTTAATGATAAATCAATATCATATGAAGTTGGAAAAGAGTTTGGAAACCTCGTTAGTATGAAGGAGGTTGATCAAGCAAATCTCTATGTAGAACAACCTAAATATCTAGCATTCATATTTATTAAAAAGGAAGATGAGATGCAAAAATAGGTACTATTCCTTTCTCATTTTGAAGACTCTAATCATGAAAAATATATTATGCAGAACCAAAAAGTTTCTTTTAAATTTCTTGTTCCGCATGATGGTATTTCAATTAATAAAGATGAAATTGAAAAAAGTGAAGCAATGGATCCTGATGAAGGAGTAGATTAAATGAAATGTACCCTCAGTGATGATTTTATTTGTATGAAAAGAGAGGAGACTGTCCCTATCAGATTTTCTCCCATGATTGTGGAGTGTAATACTCTAAAATCTCAACCCAAAATAGCATATGCAGGGACAGATCCATCCTATGGTCTAAAATAAGAATGAGTTTCTAATGATGTTGTTACACTTTGTGAAGTCTCAGCTAAAATTGAGCTAGGTCATTTAAAAAGATCATACATGAAGCCAAGAGAGTGGTGGGTTGTGATTCGGAATTTTATGATGAAAGGTGGTTGTTTGGATATTAACGCATTTACAAGAGATTTCTGCAGTACATTGGTATGAGGTTTAGTAGTGAAGTAGTTTCCAACTGGGCGTTATTCTTGATCACTTCCTATGGCCACAATCCTCTATTCCATAAAGGGTCATTTTTCTCTCAACTTGTTAATGATTTTACTTGAGCAGCCTGGTACATTCTTGGAGGTAAGGGGTTTCCACCCCTATGTATATTTGTAAATAAAAAATTTGTTGTCTTGTAGATTAGCTTGTCTTGTGCCTATTTCAAGTTTGTTGGTTCTCAGCTTTTCCCTATTTGCCTCCTCCCTTCTACAAGTAGCTCCCTATACTCTATTTTTTAACTCTACACCCCATGGATAAGGTACTTGTCTTTTGTGAAGCTTTGTGTTCCTTACTGCATCCTTTAGTCCTTGTCTCGTGCTAGAGCCAGTTTTTAGTCCCCAATTATTTTTCAAAAAATACTTGTCCCCTTTAAAAATGGCCATCCTTATCGGTCCCAGTTTATCAATTGAAACCATATCGGTCGAACTTAGCATATCAGAAGATTGTGTTAGGATTGTCGAGTTCTATTTTTACCCGACATCATAATATCGAAGGAAGAGTCAATGTTTAACAGAGGATGAGAAGAATCTTGCATCAACCTCATTTCTTCTTTCCTCTCGATGCCTGATATTCCCTAGTATACTGATGTCAGAGCATCAAGAGATCCAAATCTTTCATTTGTTGTGGTTCCAGCTCAGCTTACTACCATTCAATGCTCATTTTCCAAGGAACAAATCAAGAAAAGATATGCAAGTATCATTATTAATGAAATTAAATAGTTGGAGGCACATAAAGGTGGCAACGTAAGCCATAAAATTTGATATTATCATATTTTTGTAGGAAATTTAATGCACCACCCTTAAGAGATGATCAGAGTAATGCATGTCATTATGAGTTTTCTTTTCCTAGATGGTTCTTCCTCATGATGGTCAGGTCTCATTTGATAATTCAGACCTAAATTGGCCAGCCACTAAACAGGGAAATATTATCCTAGGATTGTGGTCTCTTGCATGGAAACAACAAACTGATTTTGTCAGATATAGAAAGGCTATCACTCTATTAGAAAATATTACAGAGCAAGCAAGAAATCATGAACAACATTTGGAAGAATAAATTGTTGCAAGAAGAGGTCCTGATAATCAGTTTCTCAAACATGGTGCTTAAGGGAAAAGGACCCATGATACAACGAAATGTGGAGCACATGCAAGATGACATCCTTTTTGACCCGACAGACCTTTCCCGGGAGCTCATAGAATATGAAGATGATTTTTTAGAAGTTCTTTGGGTGCTTATTGAAGAAGAAACGGAAGCAGAGATGATTGATAATCAAAATGTTGCTCGAAATCCAATGACTTAAGAAGAAGTATGAAATTGATAATTGTTTATAGTGTTGGAATCAGTGTTAGGGGTGAAACCTTTCTATTAGTTTTTGTTTCTATCTAGAATCATGTTTAAAAATATCATTTTCAAGACTGTTACTCTGAAAGAAACCATTTCTCAAAAATGAAAAAAGTGGTTTTTTAAGTATAAATAGAAAGTAGATAGAAGGAAGCTAGGGAGGAATCTGTGGAATATAGATGGTGTTGTTTTCAAAAGACAAATATGATGTGGTTTATGTTATTGTTTTGCTTAATATTTTATCTAATAGATCAGACTTTGTGCTACTTTGGATAAATTGCATTTTTCTTAAGTGAATGCTTCCTGTTCAATTTCCGTATTTCAAAATACTAAATATTTGTTCTTCCTCTACTATTCATTGTAGTATAATGTTTATCTTTGAATGATATTATGCAACATGAACTAAGTCAGTTGTCAACTGGGCAACAAATTTTCCTTAACAACCTAATTCCTTGTTGTTATATTGACCAACTCCACTACTTGATCTTCAACTTTTTGAATAAATATTTTCTTTGGCATTTCTTTATCCTCTAAGATTTTATGATTTCTTTCCTTCCAAACAACCCAAAACTATTTTTGAGTGAATTATTCTCAAAATAATAGCAAACATCCCTTTCTTTCTCAAGCCATTCCATATTTTACACCAATGCAATAAATGTTGTGGTTTATGGCATTGAAAATCTAACTTTCCTAGAAAATAATCCCAACAATTCCTTGTATAGAAGCAGTCTAAAAGAATAAGATCTATAATTTCTCTATTCATCTTACAAAGAAAACATCTACGTGCTCCTTGTATTCCCAATTTTTGCAAACGGTCCTGGGTGAGAACCTTCCCTTGAATAGGCAACCAAGCAAAAGCCCCTTTTGAAAGACATTGATTGTTCTATAGCACTTTACATGGCCACTTAGCTTTCGCTATGACAACTTCTTTGATTTTATATCCTAATTTAACTTTATAACAACCTATTTTTGAGTTGCACCATCTAATCCTATCTGTTACATTAGAAGGGACAACACATCTCACTTTAAGGAGGTCTCTCAATATTTCGTTCTATTGTCTTGGAGCCTCTATATTATCCAAATATTTCTATTGCCAAATCCTAACTCCATCCTTTATAATTATTGTCCCATAATATTTTACTTTAGGTCCCCAAATCTTCAAAGTTTCCCTTTTTATTTCCTCCAAATTTGGGACGTTCTCCAAAGTTTTATAATTATTCCATGAGTTTGACCAAAAGAATGCACTACAAGCATCACCAATTTCCCAAGTTATATAACTTGAAATTATATCCTTGCATTCCAAAATGTAATTCCATACAGTCAATCCATCACTATCTAGATATTTCCTTCTTAAATGTTTGACCCATTTTTGTCCCCATTATAATATAATTACCATACTAGTTTTGAACGCATTACTAACTTCATCAGCATTAACTGCCTTATCCATGCTCCACCACTTGCCTTTGGTTTACATATTTTTTTCCCAAACAATAACCGGGACTTCATTTTGATCCTTGATGCCATTCATTATTAAACTTATTTCCATGTTTTAAAAAAACTTTCAAATTGCAATCCATATTGCATATTGATATGTTCTTCTTGACTACTTAAAAATAAATAAACTTCAATAACTAACATACCGGATATCGATTTTCTTCACACTGTCATGTGTTTCATAGAAATAGCCAATCCTCTCCTTCATCTGTGGCATTTATGTTCACCGATCATTGCAGCAAATCTACACTTGAGGCCTGGAACTTGGCATAATCGCACCATCGTTGCTTTATTCCCAATGTGTCCTTTCTATTAAAACAAGATAAGCTCTTTACCCGAAAACATTTTTGGCCTGAAACTTGTCATGGCTCATCAATCTCGGTGCACCTTTTTGCAGAAATTAAAAAAATGCGGCAATAGAAGTTTTACAACTTACAGAGATAGGTATATGTGTAACTGTCGGCAATTGTCTCCCATTTTCTTCCTCAAGTCATAACCTCGAGCATAACCTCAGGCTCTAATACCACTGTTAGGCGCAAGAATTATAATTGAACAACACAAGACCAAAATACCATCGTATATTATTGACAAAGAGAACTTACATTAAAAGACATAGAAGACAGTTAAACTGTTGAAACAAAACTGCCTCAATAAAATAAAAAAACAGAAAAATAAAACTAACGGGAAGAACCCCGATGATTACTACATTAACAGTTTCATTTGTCAATATTTGGTATTGGGACTTTAAATTCTTCTCTCAATTCTTTGAAATTAAGTGTTAAAGTATTCTTTATCATGTTTTCTATTGTGTAGAAGTCGTTGCAGTCATATTATATCAACCTCAAGAAAATATGCAGGATTTTAAGATCTCACAATGTGAAGTGGAGCATTGTAAAGATAAGGGGGCAATTATAAAACAATTGTACTAACTACAAACTAATGGCATGAGGAGCAAGTGCTCAATCTTACAAAAGTTTTTTACCCATTTTAGTCTTTATTCAATTGTAGTTTGGGTGTTGTAATGCTTTTTTACTTATGTGGTTAATTATCTTGATTCGGACATTATGAAAATAGGCATCCATTACAAGTAGTGGTAGTGTATGTTGAGACAATTTGAGGGCATCTCATTACATTCATGTGTTATTTTACTATGAAAGATTGCTAACCCAATTGACAGATCAAGCTCTAATATCAAATGATGGGCTTGTTGAGGATCAACTAAACAATGACTCTAGTCTAGTGCACTTCCTAGCGATAAAGTATCTTCACACCACAGGAGCCCAAATGATCTCTGCAAGTTGAATAACCTATTACAAGGAAAAGCAAGGAAGCAAATAACAGAAAAACCAATACACAGAAAATATGTTCAAAAAGATGAGAGCTCAGTATTCACAAAATGTGTAATGTGATAATCCTTAATCTTACAATACAAAGAAAATAGATAAACCTCTAATAGGTCAAGAAACCCTAAAAAGAAAAACCTAGGCTTGCACATAGTAATTAATAAATAAATAAATTATAATGCACCTAAAGTTAGCTTAAGTGTAAAAAGAGATAATATGGAACTTAAATAATTAAACAAATATTGTTTAATTAATCAAGTAAAGACCTGAATACTCTAACATCGCCCCTTAAGCTAGACTTAGGGAGAAGCTAAAACCTAGAACAACTACTGAAAGCAAGAAAGATGGGTCCCAGCAACAAGGCCTGATCAAGTACCCAAATACAACCAAATCTCTATGAACCAGAGAAATAGAGAAAACCACATGGGAAAAAAAACTCTACTCCAAATAGAGATCGAAAAGGTAAGAAGGACTGAAAAAGCCTCCAAACAAGAATGTTCGAAAAAGATAGGAACAAGAGAAGAACAATAGAATCACTGAAGCATGAAGAATCTGCAAACACTGTCAAAGAATAACTGCTAATCTGAAGAACCTCCACTGAAATAGACCATGACCAGGTAGAGAAGATTGTAATCTGTATGAGTGCCCTCAAATGACACTACTCGAATCAGAAGGCAAACAATTGAACTCGAAGATATCGATGGCATGAGAAACCAAAGCTTGAAGAGCTGATCAATCGAACCAAGGAAGCATTAGAACCAATAGGACAAACCTCCCCATAATGCTGAAAAGGGAGAGGGACAGGTACACTGAAAAGAACGCCCAACAAGAACTGCACGACGAAGAACCAGGAACATCGAAGGTGCAAAGAAAGTACATAGTGTCGTGTAAGGAACACTTACTTGACACATAGCATGAGGTGAATTTCGTGGAAGGAACACTCACTAGACAAAGGTAGATGGCAAACAAAAGGCAAACATCAACCCCCTCATGGAACTTTATAAGTAGTGCATGTACAATACGACACAAGATGTGCAAGATCCCAAGTAAACAATGCATGATGGCACTTTATCTCGGTGTGTTTGCATAAATTAAATTCTACAATGATAATAAGACTAGAAATAGAAAGAAGAAACAAAACCAAGACATCCTACTCAGAGAAGAGATCCCAGGACCTGAAATAACCAAGATATTTACCAGAGTGCTAAAAAGCTAAAAAATGAATATAATATTCCTGGAGAAGAATCTGGAAAGAAAACCCATATGGCTGAAAAGTAAACATAACAAGCTTTCCAACGATATAAAGTTTTTGAAAAACAGAGTTTGAATGCTCATTCTATGGTCCCAGAAGTCCAAAAAAGAGACCCCACTTTGAGTTCACAAGTGCAAAAATTCCAACACCACGAGGTCCGACTTAGAACCATCTTTCCAACGCCTATTCGTTGTCAAAAAAGAAACTCCGTTTGCCCAAGGTATGGCGAAAAAACCAACCCCCCCTAAAAGAGGCAAGAGGGAGGTGCAACGGGGGCAGGGCCAGGCGGAGGTGGCCCATGGGCGGCACACCAGTGGTAGGCAAGTGGCACTGTGGTGGTTGGGCGATGCTGTTGTGGTTTCTGGCAGAGGAGCCATGGCAATTAGTGGGCATGGGCAGTGCAAGGAGGCCTCGGGTGGAGCGATGACAGTGGGCATGGGCGGCGCAGGGCAAAGGCGGGCGTTGCAGGGAAAGGTCGGCGCTGGCGAGAAACGTAGGTGGGGGTTGGTAGGCGGGTCGATGGGGGTCGGTGGCCTGTGGGGGTGTACTCTGACAATGACGATGACTTGCAACATGTTAGGGGGCCCCACGGTAGCCTGCGTACCGTGGGAGCCCCCAAAAAAGATTTTTGAATTTTTAAAAAAAAAAAACTACCAATTTTTATGATTTTTTAGTTTTTTGATCAAAAAATCATTCGGCCTGCATGCCATAAAAATTTCGTAAAAAGGCATTTTTTTTTTGAATTTTTTTTCTCGAACTACGTCCCAGGGTTGTATGGCTTGGTATTGGAGAAAAAGTACTGTCGGACGCTCAGGAGCCAAAAAAGGTCAAGTTTTATATGACCATAAGGGTTTCTGGGCCTTCTGAGCATGATGATGAGGTCCTTTTAGACCCAAAGTGCTAAAAAAAAAGAGGCTTATCCCTAGGTGCATAAAAAAACTTCCTGAAACCCCAGATTTGCTTCTAATGTAAAAATTCTCAAAACAAGAGCAGATAGCTGCAAATCTGAAGCTCTGATACCATGTGAGAGTTGAAAAATACAACACCACAGAAGCCCAAATGATCTCTGCAAGCTGAATAACCTATTACAAGAAGAAGCAAGGAAGCAAATAACAGAAAAACTAATACATAGAAAATATGTTCAAAAAGATGAGAACTTAGCATTCCTTAATCTTCTAATACAAAGAAAAGAGATAAACCTCTAATAGGTCAAGAAACCCTAAAAAGGAAAACCTAGGCTTGCACATAATAATTAATAAAATAATTAATTATTATGCACCTAAAGTTAGCTTAAGTGTAAAAAGAGATAATAGGGAACTTAAATAATTAAACAAATATTATTTAATTAATCAATTAAGGACCCAAATACTCAAACAGGTGTTAGCAAACTGACCATTAAAAGATAAATATCCTTTCTAAAAGAAAAATATAGTGAAAATCTTAGAACATTAAATTATGGAGACAATCTACAACACTTTACAACATACACAAGATTTTTTCCTAAGGCTTAAAATTGTGATACAAAAAGACTAAAATTGCCTTATCTTTTCATCTCAAAGAACAAGAACAAGAGGGCAATGGTTATTACACACATCAATGAGGGATTTTATCATTTTTTATTTTTTTAAAAAAAATTTTGTATGTACTAGCAACTTAACCTATCACAACGCATCCACACTATATGCGGGAAAATGTGACGATGAAAATGAATAAATCGAATCTAAAAGACCCACACACCAATGAGACTCTTGGTGCAAGTATATGAACTAATGAATTAGTTCAACTTCCCAAGGGGTGTCCCATTATTCTCTATCTTACAGGATCCCTAAAGTCAATGTTTTACTCTCAAATCATTGAGCAAGTGACTTAGGAATGACAACTCTAAGAGCGAGTGATATTTGATTTATATGCATGAATGCATTCTAAGATATATATGAGGTTAAAAGTATGATGATTAAGCTAGTATGAAGATGATGATATGATAAATGATTAGCAAATTATCCTAGCAGGATACACTATCCTAGCATGAATATTCCATGATATGAAAAATATTCTATTTGCTATGATGATATTCTAACAAAGAGAGGATAAAATGCTTAGTAAATTACTATAATGTAGATGCATGAAACTTGGATTGATATGAAAATGGTAATGAGAGCTCTATTTATAGGAAAAATAGGGTAATGGATGGTTGAGATTTAATAATCTTAACAAGGGCCAAGATTGAAAGTTAATCAATCCATGTTTACAATTCTCACCAATGAAATGGTGACAATTGTCAACAAATAGTTGCTTGAGAGGAGATGCAAGAAGTATTAAATTCCTGGGAAGACATGAAGGTTACCCTAGGAGGTAAGGGTTAAGATTAGGTTAGGGTTATCCAATGGATAAAGCTTTTACCCAAGGGGTAAACTCTTGTGCAAGGGTTAAATAGATAACTAGGGTTAAAGCTATGAATGCTTGATGAGACCCTTGGGTTAGTTGGGGGTTAAGTTAGAGATAAAGTCTTTAATCATGCAAGAAGTTTGAGTTAACCATTAATGGTTAGGAAGACTTTGGGGACAAATTTGTAAGAGTCCTTCCAAATTTGGGGGAACTGAACAAGTTAGCTTGTTGAAGAAATAAAGTATTTAACGCATTTAGAAGACTTTCTTCCAAATTTGAGAAGTGATCTCCTCAAACTTAGGGAAATGACATGATAAGAGGGATTAAGGCTAATTGACTAAGATTAGATGGGTTCTAGAATAATGCTTAGGAGGCAAGTGGGAGATGTAAGAAAATGCAAGTGGATGGAGGAGAAGGATATTAATTAAAATAAAATTGATTTATTTCAACCAAAATAGATGCAACTTGCATAAATGCAAGTGGCAGATTTTAATAAATAAATTAGATTTATTTATTTGCAAAGATCAATTTAATTAAATGTAAATTTAATTAATAAGGGAGAAAGGGAAATTAATTAAATAAAGTGATTTATTTAATTAAAGGCTAGAAAAGGTTTAGGTGAATTTAATTAAATAAATTGAGTAATTCATTTAATCAAATAGATGAATGCCAAGAAATTAATTAAATAGAATTGAATTCATAGGAAGAATGGGGTTAAAATAAATATTAAATATTTATTTAAGAAAGTGGTCAAATTTATAGGTCTACACACACTTCCCCATTAAAAAGAAAAAATCAGAAAGTATGCACACAAAAATTAAATTGAAGATTCTTAAATTACACAGAAGGATACAATGTTACATAGACTCAAATTCATAACAAACACCATATCAAATTTGAAATAATGACTAATCCATATCTAATATACAAAACCATACATACAACATACCTAAAAATGGTCTGAAGATAATTAATTAAATAAGAAATTATTTAATTAATCCCCCTTCCTGGTTTAATTTAATTCATTAGCAATTTGATTAAGTTCTCTCATTCACCTACTTATTAATAAATCTAAAGATTTATTTAATAAGATCATTTCAATAGTCTCCTTTGATTAATTAATCTAAATTGATTAATCCCCCCCCATTAAATTCACTTCTTCTAATCCCCTAATTAATCAAAACAAATCAATTTATGATTTTGTTGAAAGTTAATTAGCCTTTTTTTATTATTTGAATTTTTAAATTCAAATTACCCACATGCCTCCTAACTTCTAACCACCTAACCTAACCACCCCGTAACCTAACCTATTCCACCTAATCCTGGGTTTTAACTAACCCTATCCTATCTTGCACATCCTAACCTCCTATGAGTTGGATATTCTCCCCTTGAGACACATGACACTTTCGCCACATGTCTCCTTCCTTGGACACTTGCACTCTTATGAGAAAGGCTCCTTGACACTCGTTACCACAGAGATGAGAAGTGTCCCTCTCTCCAACCTCTTATCCAACCTCCTCCAATTTGACCCTTGATATCTTCAGAATCGATCTTGATCGTTGATTCCTACCACCTCACCCCTGGCCTTGGAAATATTATAAATATCCCCCATTTTGGAGCACAAAGGATCTATCTCATTTTCATCTCATGCATTGTTACTATAGGCATATCTTATCTCATATCATTTTAGAGCATTGTTATTATAGGTATATCATTTCTAGCATTCTAGTTTAGCATTGTTATCATGTCTTGCATCTTAGATATAGCTCAATTTGATCATATTATAGCATAATCAATCTCTCATCTAGCTTAATTGCATCATCTGGCTTAATCATGCATATCATTAGCTCAATTAGCTTCTTGGATTAATCTAGCATAATCATAAACTCATCTAGCTTGCACATCATATCATTTTAAATCCTCTGTCTAGGTGTAGTCAAGTCACTGGGATTTCTTATCCAGATCTGAGAGCAAATCCACACTCATATCTCTTAGGAGGTGATAGGTCGCTTTGTCATGGTTTATCTTTCTTTTGATTTCAACTTGCTAACCATGCTTGTAATGATCTATTGAGTGTTTGTGTTGTAGTTGCATGTACCCTACTTCACACGCACGACACATATATCATGAGAATATCTTGATGCATGTAAGGTGAAATTGAACAATAAGTTGAATAATAAGTCTAGTGTCAAATTGTTATTAACAAATGTATTTATCAGTAATACTTAAATAAGTAGCTAAAAAAAATTCCATGCTCATGCAATCAATCAACTATCATATTTTACATGGCAATGCAGTTTAGTGAAAATAAATAAAAAAATTAATTAGATAAAACTTATGTCCATAATAAATTGCTTGAGAACCAAACAATCTCTAACTACCAAAATACTTAAAATAAATTAACTAAAATAAGAAACCAAAAAAAAATATTTTAATAAAAATGACGCACTAAAAATAGCTATTTTGACACTTAGTAAATTAACAGTAGACCCCTTTTCTTTAAAGAAGAGCTTTTCTCTATAGACTTTCATCAAACGCCTATGCATGATGAAAAAACTAACAAAATGACAAATAGAAAATAAAAAATTTAATTCATTTGAAAGTACAAAATTAATAATAAAATAAATAAATTTAGTTCTCATGATATATCAATAATGATGGATACACCACTGATAATTAAGTAGAATGTCTGAAAATAATATAACAATCACAAAACACACTTGCACAGTCTGACATAATGGCTCTGCTCACCATGAACTAAGCGTCTAACCTCTACCCAAGATGTGGGTAAAATGGCTATGATAATGTATAACATTCATCAGAACACCAATAATGAATGTCAAGACCCATAGACAATGGTAATCATTTCTGGAGATTTCTTGTTTCGATTGAAAATATTTTCTAACCAATATATGAACACCTATACCCACTATCACCCATATAACATAGTGCATATCATTTCTTTTGTATCGGAATAAATGGAATAAACTAGGAATCAAGTACCATATAAAAATCCATATGTAATGCCCATCAACTTGGAGATTTTTTCTTTTGAACGCAAGTAACTCCTCCGCCCAATCAGTACTCCAAGCGCCACCATCATCTCTATAAAAAATATACAAAACGACCGACACAAACTAGGGATGTATGCTTTGACAAAAACAATTATAAGAAAAGTCCAAAGGTAATACTCATCTTCTCTGAATATGTGTTTCTTGGAACGAAGGATCATTATTATTATCCAAATTGGAACACTGGTCACCATACACCGAACGTAGGTTGCTGCAACTGGATAGTCTGGTGCCACCGCCACAATCATGTCTGCCCCAAATGCTAGCACAAAATATATTAAGGCTGCCCATAATGTAGTGAGAGAGATGTCAAGAAGAAGGGGATCTTCTTATTTACCATAAAGTGCATACATTAACAAAACTGCTAATGAAATTGAGCTACAGAATGCTATTGCATCACAAATCACTATAATCTGAAACAAAACACCATATAACTCATGTTTATTGTATACAACAAATAGCTCATATTGTTTGTGTTCATTTAGGAGAGTGAAATTGTGTACACCATATAGCTCATGGTTTTTGTTTTCTATTGGGAAAGTTGGGAGAGTGAAGGTCGCTTGAAAAGTTGTCACTACAATCAACACTGTATTTACTGAAATAATTTGTCTTTCCACATTGATTTTTTAGTGGTGAATGAGTTCTCACTTCTGTCATGTGTCTCTTTTGGTTTCCTCCACGCATTATTTATTTCTAGCAACCATATCATCTACACAAAAAACACACGTCTTTTAAATCATAAGGAATTTATTTCCATTCAAGGTTTCCATGAAGATTAAAAAGACTATAAAATTATCTTTAAATGTAGATTATTTTATGTTTCAATTAAAGTAAATGCTTTGAAATAGATATTCTCTACAAAGAACTTTCAGAGGAAATGAACTTTATAATCTTGATATATGATCAAAAAATATTTGAATCCTGATTAATTTAAATTTAAATCTGAAACCTTCATATGGAATCATTGGCTAGTGACATAAGTCAAGGTTTAAAAAATGACAATGTATTAATGTAAACCTTTATGTTTAGCATAATTGTTGGTTCCTCTATGTAGAGCCAGAGATTAAAATGCAATTAATCAAGTCTCGAAGACCACATCAATATTGAAATCTAATTTTCACTGTTTGTTTCCTTTCCCTGATTGGCCAGTTCTAATTTTACTAGACTTTTTACTTTTCCTATTAAAAATTTCATAGAAAAATCTTCGAACAAATGAGCAATGAGCAGGGGAAAATCATACCCTAAATAATTTGAAAGTGTTACGATAAAAATTCAGCTAGATGACAGTGTACATAGACTCAACTTGGCCCAGGAACATTGTGTGATACTTTTTAGTGCAAGGCAACTAAAAGACTATCGTATAATGAGAATTATATCTCTATAACATCATTCACATCAAAACCCTGCTTAAAGTTTGCAGAGTCAGTAGTAGTTCTTCAAGCAATCCTGCCACCACTACATGCAGCGTAAATTTTCATCCCTACACATTTAGACTAAATTTTGGATACAAACTCCTAAATAACTACATAAAGAATAACTGCCTCTATGGATCAATTGGAGATGGAAGCTGTGGAGCTTCTTATAAGTTTTACTTAGGTCTGTTTCTTGGGGGGTCTTTTGTTATCCCTTGTGCTTGTGTGTTGTCCCTTGCTGGTCTTTGGTCCTTCGCTGGCTTTTTGCTTACTTGCCAGTTGTTTTATCTTCTTTTTTTTTCTCTCTATGTGAGTCTTTAAGGCTCAATCTTTCTATGTAATGCTTTAGAGGATTTCGGGATCCCTTCAAAACCTGTTTTTCACTTAATCAAAAAACTACATAAAGAATAAAATTCCATTTCCCATGGCATGATTTACTGCAAAACTCAACTAGAACTCCCTCCACTAGTTTAGGCATCAATGCAAGAACATTACTCATGTATACCCGATACAAGCTTCATGAAAGTAGAGTTTTTTTTTTAAAAAATTAGCTTTTTCACCTTACTGGCCACTCAAAAGTGTAAACCCAAAACCCCACTAGAAAACATAGAAACTCCAAAATATTTTGTTGGAAATAAATGTGTACAAATTTTCATCTTTCTTGGATCTTTTAAGTATTGTAATTCCCAACAAAATGCCCTAGAAGACCCCAAACATTTCCTCTGACTCAAACCTAAGCATTCTCTGTAGAAAGCTTCAGACAGTCAAATCTTGGATTGCAAGAAATGTAGCATTACGAATATTTCCAACTCATTTGAAGACTCCAAACAATTGTTTACAGAAAGAAAGAGCTCTCAACAAATCATAGCTTCAAAAATGAATCTACTAAACTTTCAAAGGATAATATCAAATCAAATGATCTCTTCTGACATTTGAGATACAAGTTCTGGTAACTTCTATGTTGATATACAGTTTATTTAGATCAGTTAGAATTTGAATCTAAGAGTGCTTTATAAATTGAACTATTGATTCTTTTATGACTCGCCCATCATATGATTCCACCTGTGGCTTAAATCCAACACCTCTCTTAAACCACATAAGAGGTGATTTAGGCTCCTAACCTGACTCTGATACATATCTTGACTTACAACTCATTTGAATCAGCTAATTCTCAAACCTAAAACCATTTATTGGATATAAGAATGCTCTTCCAAACTGCTGACCTCTTTATAGCTAATCATCATTGATCTATATATGACATATTTTCAATACCATATAAATTTCTTGATTAAAACAAACAAATAAAACCCCTAAAATAAACCCAGAAACACTATGATTGATTTAAAAACAACAAACAGAAATAAAAGCTTCAACTTCACTATTCTAAAGCTTTTGTGGGCATGGAGGTCTCGATGCACCATTTTTCTTTATAACTTGACAAATAATTGCATGGAAATAGATTTGACAACCTCAATGAAACAAAAGGAAAGGAAAAACTAGTGGACCGAAAAAAAACAGCAAGTACCCTAGCGTCTAGTTGTAAATGTGTGTCATTATTGAATGTGTCTGAAAAATTTAAGAATTTTCTTGCTTGGATTTTACTGTCGCATTTGTCATGAAAAAAAGGCCTAAAAAAGAAAGCAGGGGAATGCTTTAGAAACAAAGAAAGATGCTTTAGAAACCAAAGAAAGATGATTTAGAAACAAAGAAAGTTTCATTAGAATCGTTTGGCCATCTGTCCTCCTACCGTGTTGTGGAAGTGTTAAAGGAAAAAGTTTTGTAACGATTTTCTCATGACCTTTCTCAATAGCTTTAAACAATGAGAACGATTTCCTTTTCTTTGTGCCTTCTGATCTGGTTCTTTACTCCATTTAGATTTTGATTCTTCTTTAGTAGTCTAGTTCTCCATACTGCCACTCATCTTCCTTCTATTCGCCACGTATCTCCCTCTTCCCCTAGGGTTATTTTGTTGTCTTCTTTTCACCATACCTTCAGCCTTCAGAGCATATTGGTAAGGCTCCTCAGCTATTGAAATCTTCAGCATAATCATCTCAACCTGAATATTAAATCGAAGCCCATTTATGTATCTAACCACCTTCTCCCTATCCATCTATCGATGTCAAAATCTGATCATCATCTTGTAGAATTCCTTACTATACTCTTTCACACTCATGTCCCTCTGCTTCAAGTTCTGCAGCTTCTTGAACAATTCCAACTCATAGTCTCCCACAATGAATTTAGCTTTCAATCTTGCAACCATCTGCCTCCACCAAGTGATTTTCATCTCACCATTCTCCATACTATCCCTTTGCAACTCTCTCCACCATAAAGAAGCATGCCCTTTCAACTTAGTTTGTTCTAGAACCTAACCCTTTGTGGATCTTTAATATCTTCAAACTCAAAGTAGTCCTCCGACTCTCCAATATAATCTATCAAGTCTTTCAAATTCAATGTACTTGAAAAGTTAGAAACCTCAAACTTATGAATTTTACTTAGTTGTGACATCGCTCTAAGAAATCTATCTTCTCCCTCATCAACCGGTCCTTCAACATCTTCGACCTTCAGCTCTTCCCCTACCTCTTCATACTCATCCTCTGATTTTGGATTCCTCCACAAACTAGCCAGTGCATTTTGAATCTCATTCCTCATCTCATTTATGAAATCTTTCATCGTCTTCTCTACCCTTCTAGGGTTCATCCTTCTCGGTGGCATATCCTCCCTTTATTCAATGCAACTGCCTTAGCTCGGTGGTCTGACTACAAATTTTAAATAGCCTTATAGTCGACAATTTATGGAACACACTTGCAGCCTACCTCAAATCAGTGATGTATTCACCCAAAGGAATGCCTCAAGGCTTGCAACCAACTCTGATAACATCTTATGCAACCATGGTCCGAAGGGTCCTGAAGGAAAGCAATCCAGATCATGCAGCAAGAGTAACACCACGAAATTACCAACACAAAATAGAGAAAAAGTTAGAATGGACATCTGCAACATCTCAGATTCATCATAAATTATTCGGCAACATGTGGGAAACATGGAGGCTTACAAGCTTAGTCACATAATACATTCCAAATTACAATCCACCCAGACCTACACGAGGTGTTCTAATTACAAATCAAGAATCTATTTATCCTCTTATCTTTCCACTATCCCCCAAATAATCAAATATAACAATATGTATAGCATTTGGAACACATTTAGGTCGGCCACCAAAAATCGCATTCTCCAAGATAGAAAAAGGAAACGTGTAAAATAGGTCAGACCCAAAGTGTGAAGATCTCCTCATCCAAGAACAAGAATGAAGTGTGGACCGCCAAGGAAGCTCGACCAAGGGCCAGGGAAGATCATGTGTGGTGCCAATTAGATCCGCAAGTCAATAAAACAATCCGCAAGAGAAGAAATCTTCAACTAACCGATAAGCACAAACTACTCCGGGAACCAAGAAACAAACAATCCAGAAGCACTAACTTTTCGTAATATTTCTTTACACATGTTAAAAGTGATATAAATTTAATGAATCCAATATTTCATCTCTTTCACAATGAAATTATTGATCTCTTTCCTGACTTATTGTGCCTCATCTAATATTTTTAATACTTCTACAACCATGTGGATTGTTTTTAATAAATGAAACTGACAAATCCTTCTACCAAATCTTATATTGCATTTTCAGATTTGAGATTTATTTTCATGAAATGCAATCTTAATGATGTTAATTTCTAATAGATCTTTTTTTTAGGAACACTTGAACTAATAAATTTTAGATTAATATTATTATATTTTGTAGAATGTATGGGAATTCTTTCACAACAGGTATATCAGATCTTGTCAAAAATAATGGTCAAATTCCCATGTGTTCTATGATATCTCTCACTTTTCATGTTGTCAAATTATTTAAAAGTCTCCACCAAGCTTGCATATTTCACATATATGTAAATAGTCTTATCATAAAAGTTCTCAATATAAGAAAAGAACATTCTCTATGATTAATGTGAAATTATTTTTGTTGTCAAAAATAATATAAGAAAAGAACATTCTCTATGATTAATGTGAAATTATTTTTGTTGTCAAAAATATTATTCAAGATACATGTATATATGAAGAATTTTCTTAAGGGGGATTAATTTCACAATGTTATAAGAGATGGTGTAGACTTTTACTTTTCTAGACTATCTATTATAAGTCTTGATATTTCACAATTCCCTTATAGTGATGCTTTATAATATTTTTTTTATAGCATGGTTGGATATAGTGATGTCTTTTTTTTTTAATTGTTTTGTTATCTGCTTATAAATCACTTGGTGATGAGACATAAGGAAGCACATCATAACTAATGGTGTTGATCCTTTCATATAACTTTTTTATACATTTGATTCATCTATTCCCAATTACTATTTTCACATTGTGCTTCCAAATTAATTGGTATAATAGTGTTCTAAGTTGCATTACAAAAAGACATGCACTTATTGGGACAAAGGGAAGGAACATTATGATTTATCTCCAAATAATTTTTAAGAGGATTATATAGAGAAAAATCCTAGCTGATGTATATTTGATGAACAAATTATTTACTATCAAACTGTCATAATGATCATCTATTTATCCATAGATAGAGGATAAAATATTTATCTATGAAATATAAAGGCTATTAAAGTTTCATAAGTAAATTCAAAATTTATCATTCTTTTTTTTCTGGAGATCAAAGATGTCTATTGTTTTATTTCTTATTTGATCTATTTTTTTTATTATACTATTTATAATGGGTGGCTATTTCCCTTATATTTTTTTTTAGGAGAAAAAATAGAAAGGGTAGCTCACCTATTGCCGAATTTTTAATGGATCATTACTATATGTAGTAGCATGTCTAGTTTGTATTTTAAAAAAGACAACTAATTATTCATGTTTATTCTCATGAAATATATGTTTATCTCCTTGCTACCAATCATTGGACTATATTTTACATTTATGAGAAATATTATATGATCTTTGACAAATGACAAATGCATAATATTATGTTCTTTCTTTACACCAAAAATCAAGTTTAAATGATTACTATGTTACTAATTATATTGTTTCTTCTATGGCAAGGTTATTCTTTCAAAACATATTGTGCTAGTGCTATTACATGGATGGTGGAATACTTTAACAAGAAGACTATCTTATATGTTTCTTTGAATCAAATGGGCAAAATATGAATGTAGCTCCTGAAGAATCAATATGGCCTTGAAGATTTATGGAAGAGTTTCATTTGGATACATGTAAAAGTACCATCTTACTTGAAGTTACTTTACTCTTTCTAGAGAATATCATTTCTAAAGATGAAAATGAACATTGGAGATCATGGGCACCTCACTCAAGAGAGAGAATTCTATAATATAGACACCTTCAAGATCACGGACACCTCACTCGAGTGAAATCATTCTATAATAAAGAAGCTTTGAAGATCATGGGCACATGCTATATATTGGAATTTTAGCCATCACTTTTAAATCCTCTATGCAGTGATTGGTTTTAGGTGATGCCATTAAGGGGGAGTGTACACGACACCACCTACTGGCTAAATCCTAGATATAAGACCTAATAAGCATAAGAACTTTAGGTATTATATGCTCCAAATTCAAATAATTATTGGTCTTAGGTGATGCCATTGAGGGGGAGTGTGCATATCAATGACACTACCTAGTGGCTAGATCCTAGTTTTAAATCCCATGAGTAGGCATATGTCCTAATAGGTATGAAATAAGACCTATATAGGCATTAGTAAGTCCTTTAAGCTTGTAGATAGGCATATGTAAGTCCTTTTTTGTTTTAAATACTGCAGGTAGGCATTAGTATGTCCTATAGGCACATTTGTGCTTAAGTCCTACAGGCATATTGTAAGTTCTTCTCCTTGTAAATGTTCCACTTGTAAAAGCATTGTATTAAGTCCTATGAGCACTATGTAATGAACCTAGGGAGAAGCTAATTTGAGGAGACCTCGGCTCCAATATAACTTTTTAAGACCTCATAGCATCATTTTTAAAACATGCGAATTATAATTATGACAAGATGACTTTCATGTAGTCTGAAATGCATGATCTTCATGTTGGCATATATTTGTGTCCATGTTTATCACTGTCAAAGAAGACCTACATTACTGGGCTACTTCATTTTTCTTTTATGAAAATTGACATGTGATCCCCTATTAACATTAAGGGGGACTATTACAACATAATGTTATTAGTGATCACATCCTTATAACAATCAACTATTTGACATTGCAAATTTTACGACCACACTTACTACCAAAACATTAAGGAGGAATGACATCACTCCAACTCAAAATTATATATAAAATTATATTATGGTATAATAATTTTAATATATTATATTTATTTTGAATATATTATTATCTAAATTTTTAATTTAATTGATTTAATTGGTTATAATATATTTTAAAAATTAAATTAATGTCTAAATAGCGTTTACAATCAACTATTTGACATTGCAAATTAATTTTAATTTTTGTTATTTGTTTTCTTATTTTACTCTAACTATTTTGGCATTAGATGCTTGTTGCATACATACATACACGTATATATATATATTAAAAATATTATTTATAACCGATAAATAGCTTCAATTAATATTTTTTAACATTTTTAACATTAATGGGCCTTTAAGGGTTAATGCATCTTCTCAAGGGGTTGAATGGTCAAATCTAGAAGAAGGGTATATCAAAATCAATTTCAATGGTACGTATTTGAGAAACCTTAGGTCATCAAGAGGCAAGGTGTGTGGCTAGGGATGAGTATGTGCGGCTCTATTAATAGTCACATTGGGTGATTCACAAATCATAGTAAATGGTATGATTAAAAGAGAAACACGGAATTGGAAAATAAATAAGATTATAAAGATTATCAAGGAAAAGTTAAACCAATATCAAATTTTAAAATCACCCATGTTAGAAGGGACAAGAATAAGGTGGCAACACCTTATCGAAATAGGAAACTTCACTAAATGCAAATAATGATGATTTTTGGTGGTTGGAATTACAAAATATGTAGATCGAGGCTTGGCAAATATGGTGGGAGGATTGAAGTGATTTTGATTAAAGGGAGTTGATGCATGAGTGTCTAATATGTTAGATGATGCATGTGAGTGTTTTGGTAGGATGAAGGGATTTTTAATTATAATTGCAATCACTCTTTCATTTATGTTCGAACTTTGCTAAGTTTTCTCTCTTGAGGGCTAGAAAATTGGAGTGATTTTAGTAGTGTTGGGAAGCAAAGATGTTTCTTTCATTGCAAAAGTTTGTGGAGCTTTTGCAATAGAGAGAATGGAGGCTATGCTCAATCTTAGGTCAAGGAAAAGAAAAAAATTGTTCGCCGGGAGATCATGAAATTGAGGATGAAAAATATTTTCAAATATGATAGACACTATGTTTTACCATATATGTTAGAATGGTTTTTGGGGGATGAATTTATGAAGGCGGAGCATAAGTATTTCTCTAATATGAACATTTCATCCATGGTGCTTGTCTGGTGTCTAGAGTTGGGCACCAAGGAAGAAGCTTGGTGGGTTATGGAGTCCTATGTTAAAATGGATTGGAGCTTAGGTTTGGGTGCTTCTATCAACATGGCGAGGTCGAGAGAAGGTATCATTCCCAAAGGCGGCAAATTGGTGTTCTGCATAGAATAGAATCTACCAACAAGAAGAGGCAGGTATTGAATTTTGCTTCATAAAGGAGTATATCTAGGAATGAGAGAAAGAAAAATGAGCCAAGGAAGCTAAGGGCACAAAACCAAAGAGCAAGAAGATAAAGTTTGCAAAGGAGGATTATTGGGTGTTGTAGATAAATAAGGAATCATGCCTAGTTGATTAGGTTTTACTGTTTGAATGATTTTTTATTTCATAGTAAAAATATAATATCTATCGTATATTTGTTAGACTGTAGGTCGAACTAGGTCAGAGTCGGACTCTCTAAGGGGGAAAATATTTGATAAGGTTAGTAGTGTTTTGATGTTTATGTAGATTGGCTTATAGATTCGTGCATTTATTTTTTAAAATTTATATATATATATATATATATATATATATATATATATATATATATATATATATATATATATATATATATATATATATCATAATTTTATCAATAAAAAAAATTCTTAATATTTTTAAACATTATCTTTAATAATTTACATATTAATATTTATCATTTACTTATATAGCTAATATCTTAAATAGTATAGATATATTAAATACATCTAGTAAAGAAATAAGAAGATATCAATTGAAACTAATTTATTTACCTTAAAATTGTTTAATATTGCTTTAAATTATATTTGCTAAATACAAACATATTTAGATTTTATTGTATCTAAATTATTAAACTATTTCAATAAAAATATTTCGCTGTTAATTTTTTTTTTTTAAATATTATTTATTATATTTTTATTTACTAAAATACATATGTTTTACCATCGTATTTACTCAAAGTGATTTCAATCAGAAAAAAATAAATGTTACCTTTATTGCTTTATATTTTGTTCTCTTATTTTAACTATTTGTCTTATATATTTACTTTTTAATATACTAGTTATTGTCACAGTAAAAAATTCTGCATCGATCAAAATGTGTGCAGCATATTTTCTGGAGATAAATTGGTTAATTTTATCGAAACAGTTTCTCTGTTTGATTCTAAATCTTATTTTCTAGGGATAAATGAATATTGTAGTGTTGAGAATTTGTTAACATGTAATTTAATTTAGATTTAAATTTTCTATTGATATAGCAACTATACTGTCCTAAGTTATTCAGATAACTGACAAGAAAAAAGTTATAGATGCCAAGATCTGAAATGTGGAAGCATATTTTCGGGACGAATCTAGTGTGTGAGTAGAGGAACGGAAAAAAGCAGCAGCAGCATAATAAAAAATTCTTTGATTTTAACCAAACAGTTTCTCAGCTTAATCACTAAGCAAAGGATATTTTTATCATTGTAAAACCCTCTCATCTTTCACAGCAAAGCGGCGTTCCAGGGGTTAAAATGGGCAAGCTGAGTAGAAGTGAAATCGTAGGTGGAGATCATATTTACAGTCCAAGGAGAGGCTACGACCACCACGGTACAATAGTATTGAACTAACTTACTGATTTTTCTTTGTACTGGCTATTTTTTATCGACCGTTTGTTGTCTTTATATCCGATCTACTAAGCAAACCGATTCTCATATATTAAAAATACATATAGAAATCATCTCATGTGTACATGGAAGAAAACTTTATTTCTATCTTGTTAGTGAAGATCGTTACTGTTATTCGTTTAAATTGTTTTGGGGAGTTTGTCATACAGGTATTTATGTTGGGGAGAATCAAGTGATACATTTTACAAGCTCCCCACAAGGCACGTTTTCTGCAAGCTCGAGTGCTATGTTTGGTCCGTGCTCTGTTTGCGGCTTCCATGGCGGAATGAGTGGAGTAGTGCAAACCTGCTTAGATTGCTTTCTGGACGGAGGAGATTTACATCGATACAAATACGGAGTTGATGTGTTGCTTACATTACTTTCTCCAAGACGTAAGACTCACACCTCAGATTCCCCAGAAATTGTAATTCAGCGTGCAAGGAAGCTGCTCGAACAAGGGTTTGGAAAATACGATACAGTTTCTAACAATTGTGAGCACTTCGCTCTCTACTGCAAGATCGGACGTCATATTTCATGTGCACAAGTAGAGTCTATTATAGCTAATGTTGGAGTAAGTGCTGCTGGTTTTGTAATTAATCCGCTATTGGGTGCTGGATTGCTATCCATTTATGCCTATAGACGCCTACGAACTGATTGGTGAGGCAAGCATCCATGTGTATTGTTATAAACCGAAAAAATAAAACTTTAATCTAGCCTAATTCCATGAAGAAGTATTATATAAAGAGCTAATTCAACGAGTGTTTGTAGTTTGTATTAGGGTTGAGTTTAATTGATTAAAAAGTGGGTTCTTAAAACATTAGGTCTATATTGTTGTGATTTAGGTTCAAAATTTTGTAGCGATGTCTATTTTTCTTTTAAGTTGTGATTTTGATCTTTTATAATTGACTTCTTAGATGGATGGATGTTAAATAAAGAAAACTTTTAATGAGTGATTCTTAATCTTTCATAGATAATGTTTACTTGTTTTCTTATAATAAGCTTACATTAATCTACTAAGCAAGGGCAGTATCATCCTGTCATTCATGACACATAACTTTAACTTTAATAGAAAAAGATAAGATTCTTTCCTCGAAGCCAAAGTGACCGAATCCAAAGTAGCCTTGACAACAGAGGTGAGAGGGTTCATCACCACAAAAGGAGACTCTAGGTGTCTCTTCCTCTTTGTCTTTCTCCGTTCTATCTCCTCCTATATAGCATGTAGGTCATATTCTTCATTGCCATTTCCTGACTCAAAGAGGTCATTTCCTCAACCTTTCTTTTTAGAATCTCATGAGATGCATTATTCTCATGTGGATTTGTAAATGAGCATATCTATATGTAAAAATATTATGTAACATATGTTGAGAAATATCCATTTTGATGAGCATAAGTCTAGTATATATAACACTCTAACATGAAAATCAATTCAAAATAGTTGTTCTCTCAACCATATAGTTGTTCTCCCAAACAAGTGACTTCTACTTGTTTGTTTGTAATAAGTTGCATTACTCTCAAGTGAATTTGTAAACAAGAATATCTATATTTTAAAAAAATATGTAACATGTGGAGAGATATCCATTTTGATGAGCATAAATCTAGTTTATATAACATTCTAACATGAAAATCAATTCAAAATAGTTGTTCTTTCAACCATTATAATAAATGTTAAAAATCAATATAAAATACTTATGATTATATCAAAATAAAATTGCATGTGTTGGACCCTCCACACATGAAAAAAGGACTTCTCAATTTTAAAAATACAAAATGAAGTGGTCTTCAATTTTAGAGAGAAAACCTATTTGTCGAAATGTTGCACTATGACTGCCTTTCAATTCCCTAGTTTCTTCAATTGGGTGTTCATCAATTGCAAAATCCTCTCATACAAAAAAAAATTAAACCTTAATCTAGCCTAATTCAATGAAGAACTATTATATAGAGAGCATAAAGTATATTATTAAACGAGTGTTTGTAGTTTCTATTAGGGTTGAGTTTAATTGGGGTTCTTAAAACATTAGGTTTCTATTGTTGTGATTTAGGTTCAAAATTTTGTAGGGATGTCTTCTTCTTTTTTAATTTGTGATTTTGATCTTTCATAATTATTGACTTCTAAGATGGATGGATGCTAATTAAAGAAAATTTCTAATGAGTTATTCTTAATCTTTCATAGGTGACTTCTACTTGTTTGCTTGTCATAAGCTTGCATTAATCTACTAAGTGGGGGCATTATAATCTTGTCATTCATGGCACAAGAATTAATCAGAAAAAAGATAGAATATTTCGTAGAAACCAAAGTGACCCAATCCAGAATAGTCTTGACAACAGAGGTGAGGGGGTTCATCACTGCAAAAGGAGAGTCGAAGAGATCATTTCCTCAACCTTTGTTTCTAGAATCTCATGAGTTGCATTATTCTCATGTAGATTTGTAAATGAGCAATATCTATATGTAAAAAATTTATGTAACATATGTCAAGAAATATCCATTTTGATGAGAATAAGTCTAGTATATATAACATTCTAACATGAAAATCAATTCAAAATAGTTGTTCTTTCAATTGTATAGTTGTTCTTTCAAACAAGTGATTTCTACTTGTTTGTTTGTAATGAGTTGCATCACTCTCATGTGAATTTCTAAACAAGCATCTCTATATTTAAAAAATTTATGTAACATATGTGGAGAGATATCCATTTTGATGAGCATAAATCTAGTTTATATAACATTCTAACATGAAAATCAATTCAAAATAGTTGTTCTTTCAACCATTATAATAAATGTAAAAAATCAATATAAAATCCTTATGATTATATCAAAATAAAATTGCATGTCTTGGACCCTCCACACATGAACAAAGAACTTCTCAATTTTGAAAATACAAAATCAAGTGGTCATCAAATTTAGAGAGCAAACCTATTTGTCAAAATGTTTTTGATTAAAAAAACAGCGTTAACTAGGGTGTTGACCCTTAACATAGATAGAGACTATCAAAAAAAGAAAAGCCCGCATGCAAGAAAAACAACACATCAGAGCAAGCCTGGGACCAACAAGGTCGAACAAAGAGAACTTGTCCAATCTTCAACAACTCAAACCCAACTCAGGGAGGGGTGTGGACACCCAATCCATGGGGGGGCGGGGAGGACTTCCCCTTCCACCTGCGACAAACAACAGTCCATGCAATAGTACTCTCGAGGCCATCAAGGGAATGACCAAGCGGAAAGGATCCCTCTTTTAAACCATCAGTAAAGCCACTGTCATTAGGAATATTCAAAAACCAATCAGGCGGGGAAGACCCTGCAGAGACACTGGCAGACTATTGTTGCAGAACAACAGCAGAATGTTGTTGTAGAACAGCAGCAAGAGCATAATCATCAGCAGAAGAGCGGAGAAAAGGCTCGGGAGCAATAGATGTAGGAGCCAAGGCGATAGAAGAGTCCACAGTAACAGTAATATCAGCAAAGGCTAGTAGCGGTAATATTTGTCAAAATGTTGCACTATGACTACCTTTCAATTCCCTAGTTTCTTCAATTGGGTGTTCATCAATTGCAAAATCCTCTCTTCTAAAGTGTTGATGGCATCATTCTATCTCTTCTCTATGATAGTTTTGATCCTCTACACGTGTCTAAATTGCTCATACACTTCTTGATCAACCTATTGTAACGGCAAACTCTATATTCATTCTTTGTACTTCTTTCTTATACCATTTCCAGTTACTAAAACTAAATATTATACCATATGACTCACTAAACTTTCTTCATTATACATATTAATACCTCATTAATACATATTATAATTTATTAATAGAAATAAATTGTATTATATAAATAAAATGAAATTTCTAACAAAAGATCATCCAAATTAAACATATAGACTAATATCTTATTAATGCACTAAAACAAGCAGAAATAAAATGGAGTTTTTAAATTTCTATTACCTGTATTATTCCCTTCACTTGCTAGACACCTTGTCTGAAAACAACCATGTGAAAATTATATGGATGCAAATCTCTTAATTTCTTCCTAACAACCTCCTAGGAAACATTATGATCAGCGCAAAGATAGTCTACTTTAAATGATTTTCTTGTTTGACACACGCTTCCCAAAATAGCTCTTAAATCACCACAATTTGGAACAGGTTATGTGTCATTAGATATTGCTCCTACAAAATCCATTTGTGGTTGTGCAGGCCAAGATCTCTTCACAAGCTACAAAAACTCTTGTCACATTGATTTGTTTTGCAGACATGCCCCCTTCTTCCAAAGGAAATTTTAAAATTCAAATAAAAGAAGAGTCGGTTATCAAATAGCAGCAATGAGTAATGTTTTAAATTTTAATAAAGGAAATGCTCACATGTTAGTTATCAAAAACCCAGCATATATTTCTGGGCCAAAAAAAGATCTTTTTATTTAAAATAACACAAGCTATTAGAACTTTTTAGGGCCCCTAAAAAAATGATTTTATCCTTCCAAATATAGCATCCTCCCATTGTTGAAAGCTCAATTACAGCATACCTATTAACCTTTTAGGCAAAAGTATCAATGAAGAAAAGGAAGGCAATCAAACATATATCAATCTTTGTGAGATCAATGGTTATAGAATCAAATTTATATTTGCAAAAGGAAATAGTTAAATTGCAACCTTGCATTAGATTTACAGGTAAATTTACACACAATATATTAAACTAACAACTCAAACGTAGGGTGATTTTGTTTAGCAACGCAACAGATGACAAAGAATGGAAGGGAGATGCATTTGATGGTATGCATATAAGGTACCATGAACTTTCTAGTGGACTGAATGCATTGGGAGGAAGTAGTAAATATATTAAACTTGCTAATGGACAGACTAAATCCATGAGCAAAATCATCTGTTGGATTCCAACCCACAGTGAAATCAAAGGCCTCTGCAACTCCGGTGAAAGGATTTAAAGAATTAATGTCATCGCTCTCTCTTCCTCTAAATTAAAACTAACCACTACCAATCATTTCAGTTACATTATTTCTCATGTCTAACTAACTACCTTCCATTATCACCTATTAAAGACCATTCTTCATTTTTATTCATTCAACTATCAATCACATTGGATTTTATATTGTTTACATGGGTTGTAATGTCACTGTGAAATGTATCTCCATGTAATTATGTGAATTTTTTGAGAAAATTTAAGTGTGCTGAAATTGAAAATTTTCTTAAGTACCGACTCTCGCATTCTTTCATAAGTGATTTCTACTTGTTTGCTTGTAATGAGTTGCACAATTCTCATGTGACTTTGTGAATTAATTTGAAATTAATTTTTAGTATACATTATTTATTTTTGTGAGAGAAACCTTTTCTTATTCTTTTTTTTCTACTTTTATAACTTATATAGATAAAAATATTCAAATCTGAGATTTAATTTTTTTGTCAAAAAAAAAATGATTTTCTTCTATATTCAACAACTTGAATCGTTGTCATTTATGCAATTTTATGTCAATAAACTCAATATATTGAATCTACGTAACTTGATTACATATTTGTGCAAGGAATACTTTTTTGAAATAGAGAAATGATTTATTTGGGGTTTTAATCTTCCATATGAAGTGAAAAAGGAAACAAGAAATAAAAAATATTAGGGCGAAGATATTTGATATATATAAAAAATGTGTGTGTGTGAAATAAAGTGGTCAGCTGTCACACAGAAATTTAAAGGTGAAATTAATTGGATTGACTCAGCTGGTTGAAATGGGTAAAAGTTACAGAGTATTAACATATGTTTATGGTAAGGAAAGCGACAAAGCACGTGAACTGTATAATCAATTAGCCCTGGAAAAAAGTCAAAGAGATGAGTTCATCAGAATGTTTGCAAATTTGAGAGTTGATGTTGAATTGAAACTTTCCACTTATTTGAGATCGTTGATTGATGCTGAAAATGTGGAGAAAGGAGCTAAGTGCATAAATTTATTTGATGAGGCTATGAGTAGATGTGTTGATAGTGAATGTCAGAGTAGAATTATAGATGCTTCTACTCGTGCTTGGAAGGCCTCCATGATAAAATTGAAGAAGCAATTCAAGGATATCTAGCCGAGTGACTTTGAATTATTTCTATGTTTATTTATTTGGTGTTTTATGGCCTTTGTCCTTGATGGAAAAGAGGGAGAAAGATTACAAGAAAATGTTTACATTTCATCTCCTTTATGTTTATGTTAAGATATTGTTGTTAGGGGGAGTTTTTTTTAATAGAAAAAGCAGCGTTAACAAGGGCGCTGACCCAATACAAAGAGACCTCAATCTCTCAACGATTAGCGTTAACTATTGCTAATTGTTTTTGAAACAGAGCAGCGTTAAGAAGGGCGCTGACCCATTACAAAGCCAAAGGCTATCAAAATTAAAGACCAAGCAGGGGTGCAAACCCCAAAAGGACAAAGTCGGACCAGCTAAACCAACCAGTTAAACCATCAACACCCAAACCAAATCAAGAGGGGGGAGAAAACCCCGACTCTTGAGAAAGGAGGGCTTGGGAAAGGTGGTTAGAATTTCCTTTCCGCCTACGACAGACCACCATCTAGGCAACACTATCAGTAGGAACTTTCGCAGAAGAAACAGGCAGGGAAAACCCTGCAGAGTCATTGTCAGACTGTTGTTGCAGAGCGGCAACAGGTTGTTGCAGTGGAGCAACAACAAGAGAAGGAACGCCAGAAGCAGAGTGAAAGTGAGAAGCAGGAGCAACAAGAGGAGGATCCAAGGGGGCGGAAGGGGCCGCAACAACAGTAACATCAACCAGGGCTTCATCAGTTGTAAGGGGCACCTCATCTTGGGATGAATCAACCAAAACAGAATCTGAAGCATTAATCGTCAAGTGGTCCTCCGTAGCATCTTTCCACCAAGTAGCAGCACCTTTGTGGCGAGAGAGAGAATAGTCAGAAGCAAGGGGGAGTTGTTGGCAATTGGTGTTGTTTAGTTTTTTTGAAGTTGTTCTTGGATATTCAATGAAAACATTTCGTTTGATAAACATTTTTGTTGTTTGTCATCAATGATAAAGGGGGAGATTGTTATAGATATGTGTCTTTATTTTCATTGATGTCAAATAGAGTGGTGGGTAACTGCACCAAGATGGTGAACAAAAAAGTGGCCACATGCAAAATAAAATAAAAAATTCTCATAACCCGTGCGTGTTCTGGAAATTCAAAAATGCGCTAGGCTTGGTAACACCAAGCCTACCCAAAAACAATTAAAAAAGAAAAAGTTCCTCAAAACCCGTGGAAAATTACATTTTATAATAAAAAATCAAAAGTTCCTCAAAACCCGTACGGGTTTTGAGGAAGATTATATTTTATAGTAAAAAATCAAAAGTTCCTCAAAACCCGTACTAGTTTTGAGGAACATTATACTTTTTAGAAACCCTCAGGTTATGCAAAACTATAAGTTTTTGTCTTAGTTTTGCATAACCCGTACGGGTTATATAAAACTAGGAACCAAATAGGAAGTGGGGAGAGAGAGAGAGAGAGAGAGAGAGAGAGAGAGAGAGAGAGAGAGAGAGAGAGAGAGCGGGGGTGGGAGTAGGAAGAGTGATAGAATAGGATAAGGAGAGGGGGACGGAGAGAGTTAGAGAGAGAGAGAGAGAGAGAGAGAGAGAGAGAGAGGAGAGAGAGAGAGAGAGAGGAGAGAGAGAGAGAGAGAGAGAGAGAGAGGAGAGAGAGAGAGAGAGAGAGAGAGAGATTAGGAAAGGAGAGGGGGATTGGGAAAAGGAGAGGGGGAGAGGGGGGATTGAGAGACAGAGACAGAGATAGAGACAGAGAGAGATAGAGAGAGACAGAGAGATGATAGGATTAAGAGAGGGAGAGGAAGATAGAGAGAGTAGGGAGTAGGAAGAGAGGGATAGAATAGGATAAGGAGAGGGGGACAGAGAGAAAGAGTTAGAGACAGAGAGAA